>NW_009190756.1:37377-70565 GCF_000690835.1 Fulmarus glacialis
CAATAGAGGGCAGCAGAGCTGTCTTTCTCAGTCTTGATAGGGCTGTGGAGGTGTTTCTACCACGTGAAGAACAACTTGTACGATTGGAAAACATTCTCTTCTCATTAGTGTGTGTACGGGTGTTAATGTGATTAAGACTGCAGCAGTGTTGTCTGAATGCTGATGCTATTAAGAAGCGGTTGTTGAATGCATTGCTTTGTGTTTGGCAGATGTGAAAGCTCAAACTCAGGTATGTTTAAAGATGATGTTAAGTGAGGGAATCAACTGAAGATAGAGAAAGCATAGTATTTACCCCTTATGTCCTTGTCTGTCCATTGCCATCGGAGCTTGCGACTGGTGTCATGGCTGAAATCCGCTATTGTATATAGAGTGACCAGAACAGTGTGATACTTTTGCCACTTGATCTCATTGGAGAGCTGATACTTGCTTTGGCACTCTATGAAATGGAAGATGAAATGCTCTGCAGGGGGTACACTTGGGAAGTGAAGCTGCTCGTAGGAGTCTCTGTGAGCGGATCATATTCATGTCCTGGGACATGTACTGGCTTTTAATTATTAGAATGATTTAACTGTGCTTTGTGAAGTCCTAAATGACTGCACTTGCCTGTTAAAAGCATTTCTCTCTGTGCGGTTCTGCAGGTGTTATCAGAGCACTTCAGCTTAAACTTGGAACTGGAAGGAGGGTGGTGATGTTAGGATGGAAAACACTGAGCTCTGACTTCAGAAGTAGAGCTGATTTGGGGATTTTCCATCGTGGTTTTGCTGGGAAGTCCATGTTTTCAAGGTCTAGCTCTTTAACAGTCGATCTGGTAAACTAGGAAGGAGCTGGCTTTATCAGAAGTTCCAGTAAAGTCCCTCTTTAATTTTTGTAGTCTATCTACTTTCAGTATTGTTAAAAGGTACCTAGAACTGGGAATAGGGGATTGTGATGCTTTTGTTTTAAGTGGGGAAAAAATGAATAGATTTATTAATAGATATTGCAGAACACCTCTAAAAATATTTTCTCTTCTAAACTGTCTTCTCTTTCTCTTTTGCATCTCATTTAAATAAGCACCTTTCACTGGAATATAGAAGCATCCAACATACTGCTTTAAATTTTTCTGTTCTGATATATTAACTATTGTTAGTTTTAACATGTAATTGTAAAGAATACGTAAGATTTGGAAAAACAGCTTGACAAGAATCACGGCTGTAGGCTTGACTAATAACAAGTAAGACATGCACATTTTTAGTCATCGTTAATAGTCTTAAGACTATTTACATTCTTGTACTGTGCCTGAATCACAGGATCTGAAAGAGGTCTGTCATTACCACCACACCCCAGTTGACATCCAAGCTTATTTTATATAAAAATCTTCACTGCCACCTCTGAGGAATTATTTAAAATGTTAGAAAAGAGGGAGAAAAGCTATAGCCTTCAGGAAACCAGTAGTAAGAGCTGGAGCCCATGACAGCAAAAACGGTTTTATTGTATCTCATATATCAGAAAAATCTACAGGAACTGCTTTTTATTCTAACGCCTCCATCTGGGTTGCAATTTCATATTGGTACACTAGGTTAAATTGCTAACATCTAAAATACCATCTGGTAAAAGGCTCACTGAAGTTGGAACTTGTATCATGAGTACTTTGTTGTTTCTATGTTCACATTTGAAACAACTGAAGGAGAGGAATGCATCTGATGTTAAACAAATCATTAGGAGAACATCCAAAAGTCACTTGTGTGTAACAGTGATTGGTGCATTGAGAGGCCAGATTAAGATGTACATAACATGAAAATGCTATTTAATGACTGAGGAAAATCCGTTTTGTTTGTTTTAAACCAGGTTTGGGAAGTCACGTGTGGAATAATGGGGGGAGGGGGAACCTCTTTATGACAGTCAAGGTTCCCTTTAATCCCAGATTGTAATAACTGACAGCCTAGTAGTGGGGGAAGAATTCCTCTCTGAATGGCGTGACTCATCTGGAGTGTGCTCTCAAAGTGTTGGAAGTAACGGCCATCATTTGGTGTGATTTCATGGCTGGTGCATCAGGGCCTTTAGGACATTCTGCATAAAGAATCATGCTCTAGGTGAAATAGGAGCTTATGAAAGAGGCCTACTTGGCCTTGTATACATTGCACTAGTATTTTTGGGCTATTAACTATCTAGTATTTGGAACAGTTTTGCAGGAATCAAATAGGTGCCCTTCCCCAAAAGTCCCATTTGTTTTCTTCATTCTTGTTTCTTACTCTCCATATTATTTAGGATTTTAGCAGTGGGTGAGCAAATTCTGCTCAGTAATAATGACTGCTTCTCCACGTGAAACCCTGGTGCACCAAGAGATGTAAGCACGTGGCTTATCCCAGGGAACGGCAAGTTGCTTTAGCCCTGGTACAAGTGCATATCCAGTGCTGCTACTAGGATGGAGAGTAAATACCTTTCACTCTCTCTACTCGAGTGAACCAGAGAGAGACTCTTCCAAATATGACTCTCTCCAGTTCCCAACTTCTTTTTAATGGTGAAATGTTATTCCAAAGAGAAAACAATGTTTAATGAATTTCAAAAGAATATATATTTTTTTAAAATGAGCCAATATCCTAAGTAAATAACACATACATATTCTTAATCAATGAAACCATAAATAAAGTTTTCATGTCACACTGGAATAATTGACTCATTCCTTGCTTCTGGAAGTCCAAGAATGAATTAAGTTCCAATAACATCAGTTTGCTGTCTCAGCTAAGTTAGCTCTCTGAGCCATAAATAACTAAATAGTTTAGCATAAATTTATTTATTTTACAATTTATAAAGTGCACTCATCACTAGGATTCTTGGCATGTATACAAAGATAACAACAAAATAAGAACATATTGACTAGTTTCAACTAAGTGAACTCCTTTACCATGTCCTCAATGAATGTATATAAATCATCACCAACATCTCCAGGCAAAGGCATCAATAAATATATAAGCCTTGGACATCGTCCTGAAAGTCAATGAACTAGGGAGTCTATCAGATCACGGGGGAGCAATTTCCAGAGTTAAAAATGCTCTAACAAAAGATCTCTGACTCAGCCTCAGAACTTAAATCCATCAGGTGATATATTTAAACCGGCCATTAGTGTTATTCTGGTGGACTCAATGACTGATGATATACAGGGAGAGTGTCTCACTCTAGCAGAACCCGACCCAATGCTGCAGTAGTGTGCAGCCCAACCTACCCTGCACCTGCAGACAAACAAAGAAAACGCTTTGCAGAAGTTGCCGTGTGGGAGTGCGCACCCTGCACTGGCTGGCGCTTCTGAACTTGAGGGAAGTTCTAAGAGAAATGAAGACAGCAGTCTTGTTTGGGGCTTCGTTGGAGAAGTGAAGGCAAGAGCTAGTTGAGTCTACCTCCAAAAGACTCGGGGAACTTTCTCGGTTTAGTGTGTGTGTGTTTCTTCCTGACAGCAAATAGAGCTGAGCCAAATACTGGGTAATTTGCAGTAAGTGAAATTTGGAAGTGACTTGAGAGTTTATGTAACAATTTCTCACTCAGCTTTCCTCCTAAAGGAAAAGTTGGAGACGATTTTTCACTGAAAGAGTTTCCAATGTTAGGAAGGAGGTTCTTGGCAGATGATTTTTCTTACCCCAAGGTCCCAGGCAGAGCTCAAATCAGCGCAGTGAAGGAGTGCTGACACTGGCAAGTGGTTACAGCGCTTTCCCCAGAGGACCTTGCTCTGCGCTTCCCCGGGGACCTGGGCCTGGACACCACTGAGGCCTAAACCCTAGAGAGCATTGGTATTGCCAGCTCCTCATCCAGTACCTCTGAGGATCTGGTCTGCAGTTTCTTTGTGCCTCCCATCCCCATCCATTTCACTGTGCAGTTGTAAAGAGATTCTGATGAAAAGCTCTAGGACCTGCCCTGAGAGGTCCAACGAGTGCAGGTGGCCCTGCCACAGCAGAGCAAAGGCCTGGTGCCACAGCAGGGACCGAGATGAGCGTGCAGCTCACTGCGCTCGGCTCTGCTCCCCCACACCACCCTTATCACAGAAAAACAGGGGTGTCCCAAGGTGCCCCCTGCAAAGTTCATGATGTCAGAGGTTATTGTTAAATTATTAGACACAGTTGTTATCAACAGGCTATCCACAAACGTAGGAGATACTTGCAGAAGATCATTTTTCTGTGACTTTGCAAGAACATTTGTAGTGATTTTATTTAGCAATGCAAGCTGAGAATAATACTGAAGCGTGACAGGATTGTGAATCATCAGCATAAAAGAACCCCGGGCTAGTATCCCACCTTGGCAGTCCTTGTTTCCAGTCGTACTCTCCAGGCCTTAGCGCGTTCTCTGAGGAGAAAGAGCTTAAGTGGAAGTTTAAGTGGAAAGACTGTTACATTTGCTTCTTCTAGACTACCTGCTGCCAAGGAAGTGGCTAATCCATCTTAATTCCAATTACTTTTATTCACAAAGCATGTGGAAAATTCATGGCAGCATAAAAATAGTCCAGGAGACAGGGAAAAGATGCAGTCTAAATTTGCCAACCTGTTCACCTGTTAGGATTTCACAGATGCTGCTAAAAGAAAGGAATAACGTGTAATTTGTGACATAACCTAGGAATTTAAAACTCTCCAGAGACCAATTATAGAGATTTGGGCACTTAGACTGCTAGCAGCCTTCCAAGCTCCACCTGAGATACTCCTTCTTTCAAAAGTCCTTGTGTACATCCCTAATTATTTTCCATAGGATAATTGACACAGTTTCTGTACCTCATTCATGCAATCAATGGGTTCTTCCAATGATAACCTGAAGATTAGCACTGTATTGAGAAATATCTCATGCTTGAGAAATATCCCTAAAGCCTTGGGATTACCTTTTCCCTGTTAAATCTACTGATCTGATAAATCTTCAAAGCCCTTTCATAATGCTCTTCACACGTAACATCTGCACTGGGTTTCTACTGAGGTCAGTTCTGTTTGTGGTCTCTTTGTAACTTGGTACATAAAGGTCTTACTTTTGTGTCCAAAATACGGCCAACTGATAACAGGTGAGTATACAATTCACTTTTATGACAGGCAGATCTAAGTATTCTTTAGGTAACCGCCCACTTAGCGAACAACTGACAACAAAAATAATATGCCTAAGTATACAAACCATGTTCATCTCTAAGAAAAATTATTCACCTCCAAGTAGGGATCATGATAGCTTAAAGTAGGTGGACACTTAGTGTAGAGGGCAGGTCCCACAAATCTTGCCTGTCTCCACCGCTTGGTTTCATCAAATATAAAAGGAAATGTAAATCTTCATTGGATTTCTTCTGCATTTGAAGAGGTGAGGTTGATAAATGGTTACTTTTATTTCTACCAAAGCTCTCAAGATAGGTCTGCTTGCTTGCTCCCAGGATGATGTTTGTGTGTACGGGAGAGAAACATAATTAGGCTTTGAGTTCTGTACAACATAATCCGTGGCGAGTATGAATGACATGAAAGGCAGGAAAAATTGCCTGGGAGGAGGCTGGTTTTGTTTGTTTTGAAAAAAAGAGGTTGAAAAGATTCTTTCTGCGGCTGATGCAATCTGGCTGTGTTTGCTCTGAGCTAGACACTTGTGCATCACAGCAGAGGCAATGGAAGGGGAGGGAAGAGGAGAGAGTCAAGGGGTAAATTCCACTTGCTGTAATACCTGCTTTTGATCAAAGCTTTAATTGGATGTGATTTAGAAAACTGCTGGCACCACGGGGGATATTAATACTCTCCTCTTATTCTCTATGCTGCCTGTCCCTGAGGGAGCAGTTATATTTTTGTCTGTATTAAGACTTCTCTTGCCCCTTCCTTTTTCAGTGAAAAAGCACTGGATGGTAGGAGAGAAAATGTTGAAGACACCTCATTTTCCTTCTCAAGTGGCATGATAACTCCCAGGGGTGTTTATCACGCACTTGTTTCATGCACAGCTCACGCAGCACTCATCCACATGCCCCTGAATGATTACAATGTGTTATATAATGAAGTCTGTTGTTCCTCCCTTTCTTTTCCTTGTTTTACCAAATCTTGGGCAACAAGTGTCTTAGCTCTTTTTTTCTTGTTGAGTCACCTGTTAGTCACCCTTGGGCTAGAACGATTTGAATATGCTACCATCCTTTACAAATACTAAAACTGGATATTGCTTTTGACTGAACTGCATAATGCATCTATGGAAAATACAGTCCATGGTCAGTATCTTCCTCATTCTTTGTCAGTTTGGTAGATAATATCTCCTTATGTAAGGAAGTTCAAAGAAAGTTCTGTTATATCAGTTTATACTTTTGAATCCGGTCTAATCACTACAGAAATAAATTTAGTTACTAAATCAAGGAGCTTTTCTGGCAGCTCAAATCTTCTTGCTCCATCTTGTGGAAGAAGCCAGAAACGACACAAGTGATGTTAATCCAACATGTGCCATGCTGTGTACGGTTACCTAATAACCCCAAAATACCAAGACTTCATAGATTTTCTGTAGACAATGTTGGTTAATGTCTATTTTATTCTAAAACCTCGATTCAAAAAATATTTCAACATTTGTGTAACATGAACGTTGATTTCTGTGTATATTTAAGTTCATATTGAATTGGATTTTTAATAGAAGCTAACAGGGGAGGTTTTTTCCCCTCATTTGAGAAAACAGCGTGAAAGTTCAAATGACAGAAAACTGGGCTTGTGTATGAAAGACAGGTCATTAAGTATTGCTGTCAAGCTATAAAATTAAAACCTTTATTATGTGGCCTATGACATACTATTTCCATTTTCCTTCTGTCAGGGTTTTGTGGCTTCAGTAGGCATAGACTGAGATATCATCTGTTCAACGGGCTGACATGGTTTTGTTTAACTTCTTATCTTTCTGTAGTTCCACTGAGAATTTTTTTCACAACAGAGACCTCTACTGAAAGAAGGGAGAGCAGCTCTGCAGAGCTGGAGCGGTTCTGTGGAGCAAAACCACTCTGACGAGACCAGTTGTTAACCAGTGGTGTCACGCAGGAGTTTAACAAGTGTCAGAATAATCCATTGCTTATCTCTTCTCCTCATGGAAATAGAGGAAAATAATCATAAAGTAGTTAAAAGTCTTACTTTATTTAGTGTTTTCAAAGAAGTGGGATATGTATTTGATTCATATCACACCAAAGCCCTAATGCTTCTGCTGAAATTGGTGTGCCAATTGCTCCAGCGGGGCTAGTCCTTTTTTAACGACAGAACTGTGTAATATATTATGTGACATAGTGTAGTTAAATCATTCTAAAATCTTTTGGGTTTGTCGTACAACTTTCATAGGGGAACGAACAAGACGTCTTCCAAACCAAGTTATGTGTAACATAAGCACAACACTGACATCTGGTGTTTAAATCGGATTTAATCCCGGGCAAGGTTAGGTTAACAAGGACTAATATTTAGGGCTGTCAGGTGTTCAGGCAGAAGCCAGGGTACAAGGCAGATTAATGCCTAAGTGGTCTTGATGACAGTAGCCTAGTGTCCTCAAGGGCCTGTACCTTTAGTCGCTGGAAAGGGAGCTCCTAGCATTTTGAAAATTTGGCCTGCAAAACCTGCGCTACCTGGTAGAGGGAGTGAAAAGCTTGTGGCGAGATCTGAAGGTCCTCAGACTGATTCTGATGGATACTTGGGGTAAGGAGGTCAGGAAGAGTTATTTCCAAAAGCAAGGCTGTCAACCAAGTAACTGAAATTCCAAATTTCCTTTAAAATCTAGTTAAGGATATTTTTCCAGTAAAATATTGGATTCAGCTGAGAAGTTTTTTTCTATGTGGCAATTTATCTTTTTTGCAGTAATGTTTATTTAAGACTTTATAATATCCTCTTCATTAAAGTGCCAGTTTGACACATGCAACGATAGTTTCTGTCTGACCCTTGCATCTTAGATAATCTCTGCTATGTGTTTGCTATGTATTTTAAAAGCAGTAAGTGGGCATGATCAGTCATCAGTACTCACCCTTACCTTGTGTGGCATGCAATGTTAACATTCGTTTCAGGGAAGCCAAAACCTTCTCCCCTTTTCTGCAACTATACCTGGTTCTTGGCTGATTTTTGGTTTGGTTTTTCCGGTCACCCCTGAAAGAGAAAATAAAACAGCGTGGAAAATATAGTAAAAGAAGAGGTGATGTGGGATCAGGCTTGCTCAGATAGCTTTGAGGAGAGTAGTCAGTTTTGTACTTTAAAATATATAATTAGCTCTCAGGTACAGATGAACTATTCATCCTTAACCCTGTCATTTAAAAGGACCCCAGACAAGGAACAGATGCCATTTCTCTCTGACTTGGCTTCCATGGCTGGTGCGACTCAGAAAAGGTACAAGCCTGTTTCTGAAAAGGGGTGTCGCGCAAAGTCTGGACTGAGGTTCAATAGGGATCTATTTGCTCTGTGATGAAAACAGACCACGTTTAGGAAATACCTGAAAAACTGCTGTTTATTTCTTGCTTTCTCCAAAAGTTTGTTCTATGGTTCAGCCTCACCCCACTTAGAGGAAGTGATTAGCCACTCCTGTCTTCCCTGTCCTATCAGGGCTAGCATTTCTGTAATTGGCATTGAATTATAAGGCAAACCTTAACAGAAGAGAGGCTCCTGTGTGTCTGAATTTAATAATGACGTGAAGCATCTGCCAATGAGTGAATGGAAAAGATGCTGGAGACATGCACTGGTGAGCAGCACACCTTTAACAGTGGTACTTGTGTAATTATTTTTTTGCTCTGTAAAGTGGTACATGCAGAGAAATGTCCAAAGTGTCACAGGGTCATTCAGCTCAATGGAATGAGAAAACCTGGGGGTCATTAGTCTATCACAAGCCCTTAAAAAGTAGAGATTTTAATTTGAATGTTCAGTCTTATTATATCTCCAGCCACAGGCTTTTTTCTAACAAAGGCCTTGTGGGCTCACCTCCTCCACTCCCTGCCATGGTGTACTATATAAAAAAAGCTAGAAAACAAGGGAAGAAGCAGCATGAAAGAAAATAAAGCTTCCATGAGAAAGCGTTTGAAAGTCTTCATGACTTACCTTTGAAGCTCAGAATGAAGTGGTTATTACTATATTTCTGAAAATTAGCAATGAATATAAAAGTCTGACAAAAAAGGAAACAATACGTTCCTCCGAAGGCACTGAGGAGGCAGCTGTGTGTGTGGCTAGTTCTAATATACTCTAGCCTTTTTTTCTGAATCTTCATTCATTTACTGTTGAGTCAAAAGTTTTTATTTCTTCTCTTACATTCATAATAGCCACTGAGAATATTAAGTTTTTGGCTTAACTGCTGTAAATAGGGTTGGTTTCATTCCTTTCCTTGATTCCCTGAGCATTTGCTTTGGGTCTTGGTGGTTTTTACTTTTGTACTGGAAGCTCACCTAGAAATTAATGATGTTATTAGTTTCAAAATGTATTTCTGAGAGCAAAACCAGGTAGGAGTGGTGGTACTTATAAAGAGAAAAGGTAGTATCATTGTGCTCCTGGTCTGTACTCCATAGTAATCCTAACCCCTTGCAAGACAAAGCCTTTCAAAGTTCCTCTGTGGAAAAAAGTCCCAGTTCCTGATCTCGTAGGAATTGGGGGGCTGGGAGTGGGGGAAAGTAGGGGGGAGACCCCATAGGTTTCTTTTACCAAAATAAATCCTAGGCATGTGGTAAAGGACAAAAAAGGATATTATCTCTGCAGGAGACAAAATAAACCTATACAAAGTTGGCACACAAATTTGTGTCATCTTTAATTTGATTCAAATTTGGAGTATTTTTCAACTCTTCTGTGGCTGGCCAATGGAGAGGCTAAAATCCATCTAATGAGACTTAACAAAAGATTGAGACTTCATATCTCAAACCAAACCAAATGCTTTATGTAAAAGATATTTAATGAGCAACAAGTACAAGAGAATTCACACACTAGCACCAAAATATAAAAAATGGATTGCAGGAGATGCAGAACAGTATATTCACACCAAAGGACTCCTTGCAGTGCAGTTGCTGAGGATGGAAACACCTTATCACTTTCTTCTGTACAATCTGAAACAAATAAAAGAGCTGAAGTTGCAGCTACAGAATTTTCAAAATCATACAAGATGTAGCTGCTACTTTGGTGGTGCTTTGGGGCAGGGGGGAAGAAAAAAAGAGAAATTGTGTCAGAAAGGATCTTTGTGTAAGTACTAGTGTGTATCTACTGTTTATAAACGTAGGAATTCCCCCTCAAACTGTATCAGCCACTCTATATCTGAGGCCAGAGTATAAATCTTTTTTTTTTTCTAATCAATATCCCATCCTATTACTTCAGTAGAAGATATAATACTTCTATAAAAAGTCCTCAAGGAAATCAATCCTCTGAATTTCTTTCCAAATGCCCTATCTGCATAATCTAAATCCATCCACCGATTCCATATGGGTGCCAAGATCCCCTGGGAGGATTTCCACCTATGTCCAAACTTGCAGGGATTTGCACACACTTAATATCCAAGTCAGCAGAGAGGCTCATGCAGCAAAACGCCTGCTGGGAGATCCTTTCTTCCAGCTCAGAAGGATTCTGAGTTTAATCCACTGAGGTATCAGTATCTTTAAGCATCTAAATTCCCCTGGTGCAGCAGGATGCTTTTATCGCTTCATATGTAAATGGTTTGGGGGAAGGAGGAGGGATCGTTGTGTATTTGCTTTTGTTTTTAATCTACCAGTATCTTCTCCTTTGATTGCAACAAAATGTTCTGGGATCTGAGCTGAAACGTTATGATACATAATTTTAAATAAGCAAGAAAAATATTTTTCATCCATTTTTACACTAGGAACATAAAGTGCCATTTGAAGTAATGGATCACAATCTCACAGTGTTATACAGATGCACTACAAAAAGCATCACTTTCTTTGTTTCTCATCAATGTGACAAGAAAAGGTAATAACAATAGGATTTGGTTTCTGTATAATTCAAAGGCAACAAGTACTGTCTCTCTTTTCCCATCTGTGTACTCTCGAGTTGAAAATTAGATGGTCTGGGACCAAAAGTGATGTCAAAGGTAATGAGATCTCTGCAGGCAACCGTAGAGTTGATATTAAAGGATGAGTCAGTAATCTGCATAGGAATAGCAGAAGGAGGGGGCTGAGATATTGACGACTCCATTATCTTTCTGAAAAGCAGCTTCCAGTCTACTTTCAATGTCTGAAAGAAACATTTTTGAACACACACAAGTAAATTTCGAAAATCTCCAGATTCTTTTGTCTAGGATAGATGACAGAGCAGATTTCCCCCACCCTCCCCCAAGGAAAAGTTGAAGAAGGAATTTAAAAACACGTTAACACAAGAGGGACTTGATGTTATAGTAGTACGAACAAGGACTGCTAGTGCAGCTAAACAAAAAAGGAGCCAGAAATAGAGACAGGTATTCATTATTAACAGGATTTTTTATTAATATAGAAAGTTGCAACAGGATACTGATGGCAACTGAAAAGGGTAGGCAGGTCTATGGATCCTTTGTTCTGATGGAGTGTTGCTATGGAAAATTGATATGAAGTTTTTGTAAGACACTAAAAATAACATTGCAATTGAAAAAGTCTCCACATTGGAATCCAGGTGTGGAATGGATAACTGCTGTAAAAGGATGAATTCTTTATTATCATTGTTTCAAAATTTTTAGAAAATCATTATTATTATCTGGTATTCTACTAGTAGTATAATCCATAATGGGAAATGGTATCAAAGCTCTGTGTGTGTGTGTACGTCCTACTAGAAGACCTGCTTTCCAGATTTTGGCCAGGAGAGGAGAGGGGTCCGAGTGCCTGGGCCAGGCGAGGCAGGAGCTCCCGCGTGCAGGTCCCAGGCTGTGGGTAACTGCTGATGGGGACGCCCAGCCAGCGGCTGGCTGCCGGCTGCTCTCAGGTTCACGTAAAGAACAGCTGCGGGTACAGCAAAGGTTTGCCTTTCTTTGGGATTAGCAGGCATGTACTAGTATTCTATAAAGATGAAGAAAGGAGGCGATTAATAAATTCTTTGTTGGTCTCTCTTTTATGGTTTAGAAATTACGAGAAAACTCAGGTCGTTTAGAATAGGTCTTCACTGTCAGACTCTGACAGCTTTCTTCGGGTGGATCTTGGTCTCCTGACTCCTTTCGCTCTGATAAAACTCTTTGACAGAGACTCTTAGGCTGCTATGCAATCTTGTATCCTCAACACTGTGGGCTAATACTGCTATGGGAAGGGAACAGTTGTTGCCTAAAGAAGAGAGAGTTTGCCATCTTTTTAGTTGGTTTTTTTTTCCATTCTTTTTCTTTCTCTCTGCTTAAGAAAACAAAAGCCATGGACTTAGTCCTTAATTCACTACATAGGCAAGATACTGCTGATCAGTTTAGGGTTCATGTGGAAGAACTGTTGAGCTTTGGGAAAATGAATATTTGTTCAGTATTTTAAAAGAATTAGTTTGCTGAACATCTGCTTCTTATAAATATTCTAGCAAATTAATTTATTGTCAGAAACATTTGGGTAAACAGTGAGCCTTAAGCAACTACTAAAACATGTCTATGGAAAGGTAGAATTCAAATTTACAATCTTATTTATACTAGAAATATAACTCTAGGATTTATGTTCATCCAACTGGGAAAACAGTATGCTTAATCTAAACAGCTCAAATATTGAGCACTCATAATTCACAGGCCAAAATAAAATAAAAAGTGCCTTTTTCGCAGATGTCGCCCACCAGATCCATTGCATCTTGCTATATAGCAGGGATCATGGGGCACTAAGATGCGTATTACAGATTTGTATATACATATGTATTGCATACTTTATATGCACAAATGTAGAATACATATATGCATATTGCAATGCATTTACATTGCATATGGATATATTCAACAGTAAAAGTGGACCTGTATTCTCTTATAATATTGATAATAATTGAAAGATTTATGTTTATATTGTCCAACTATATTTAATGGATTTTTTTTGTAGTTTTGGGGCTGGGGATTGAAAAGAACCAACGAACCAGCTGAATTGTTTCCTCTGCTGTATAGAGTCTAGTTTGAGATATCTCCCTTGATACTATCTTTGCTCCTCTCTTTAAGGTGAAAGGCCTATTTCACATTCAAATACTTCTTAGCTTACTATATATACGCCTTTCCCTTATTTTTCACCCTAGCAGTACCCCGAGCAGTAGTTCATTCATTTTAATTTAATCCTGTTCTATTCCTTATATCCCTCTGTTTGTCACTTTTTCAAGCTATATTTTGTGCTGCACATGTTCTGGCAACTATTACAGTCATCCTGCAAAGATTGAACTGGGATACAGCTCAGTCCATGGCTCTGCGCACTGGTTTAAATCACTTCCATAGGTCTTCCATCTACAATTAGTAGCAACACTACTAAGACCTCTGGCAGACAGCAGTCATTGCAAGATTTTTTTTGGTGCTCACAGCAAAAAATGAGAAACCATGAGAAATGACAGTATCAAGGATGTAAAAATTAGGTGGTGTCAAATTTGAATTTGCAATTTTCTTCTGTGATGAAAACTACTCTGGTTTTTCTTAGTATTTTTCAGAATTCATATGCAACTGTGGAAGCACTATTCACAAGTATTTTTGAAACTCATTTTATTAAACTATGCTGCAACTAGTTTCTTCATTAATCTGCCTCCCCTACTCTGTGTAAATTATTCCCAGCTGCAGTTGCTTTATTCTTGTCTCTTGAATTTTTAGTTTCTCTATAGTTTACCTCAAGTTAGTGACTATTACATGTTGATCTACTTCCTTACTTCAAGGTTTTTAATATTTTATAATACACAATGGAGTCTTTTTTTGGTTAAGTACATAAGGTACCTTTCTATAAAGTAGAAGATCAATAAAAAAGGAATCTGCAGACTATTTTCAGCTTATATTTCACAAATAAAACATTGATGCTCCCTTTTAAGTTGGCCATCACTCATCCAGCAGGTTTCACAGACAGTAACAGTTCGTTAGTAATTTCGGGAGGGGAAGATGTATGATGTTGTAAATATTTAAAATCAAATTTGAAAAAAAGGACAGAGATGAATGTGATCAGAGTAACACAATGCTGAAGGCAACATTTTCAAAGCAACTTGGTAGATATTGTTTTCCCTTGTAGGTGGCAGTGTTGAAAGGGAAGTTAAACTGGATCTGGTGCGGGGAATCAAAACTCCCTGCCTGAAACTCACACAAGTTGGAATATGAAGAACAGAATAACTGCTGCCAGATCCAAATGGGGTGAATAAAACTGTGCTAGAGATTAGCACTTACTAATTTTAGCCAAAGGTGGATTTTCTTAATTTAAAAAAATTGGTGTTGAAGTTGAATATATCACCCCAAATGTGGCCCCATGCACACAGTGATGTTAGAGGAATTATCTGCATTAGGGTGGGTAAAAGAGTTGTCAGTTTAATTTTCGCGTCAGAATAATGAAAGTGAAAGAGTATTTCCAAAAAACCTATCGTTTCTGCTCTTTGACAAAGAGAGTATTTAGTATCCTTAATCATATATTTCTATGATACATAGCACAGAGGATCTCATTTACAATAAGATTGTTAGACTTTTATTCTATGCTCTGCTCTAATTGCAAAGAAACTGCCCTGTGGCCAACTTGGGCTGTTACACTGCTTATTGCTGAACTCTGGAAAATGCTCTGAGGAACTGAGTGTTTTTAAAGCCAAACAGCAGTTGCTGATAGGGTTATGGATTTGTTTTCCTCTTGATGGGGCAGTCTTAGATGGTGAGCACAACCATCAAAGAGTAAATAGCAAATTTATGTCTTTTAGCTACCAAGTTACTTTGAACTTCTTGCCAGCTTTGGTTGGTGCCCTTCGTTTATTGCCAGGAGATGCCATACCTGGAGGTCTTTGATGCTATTATAAGTTGATGTTAAATTAATAAATGAAGAAGCACAAACTTTAAGACAATATATCAACTCAGTGTTTTTAGTGAATTAATTTAAAAATGGATTGTAGGATGCAGTGGTGTCTGAAGCTTGTTTAGGCACACTTTGCAGTAACATACTGCAAAAATTAGCATAGCAATAGCTTAAACATTTTCATTATACACTGTGGCTAACTGGCAGTAAAAATATTCAGGTCATTTGTGATGCACCCTGACTTTGGAAATATTCTAAGAAATACGAAGAACTAGGTAACACTGAAATACCAATAAAATGAATAATCAGATTACAGGGTATCACTTTCAATACTTGTATCAGTCATGTAATTTCAGACTGTACATATTTTTTGAAATTAAAAATAACTTCTATACAGAGTGTCCTCTACAATATTGTTGTTCAAAGACACAAACATGGAGTTTTGATTTTTTTTTTTTTTTTTTTTTTTTAAGAGTTTGGGTTTTTTTAAAGAGCTCGTTTTTGGTTGCTTGTTGGTTTTCCTTTTTTTGTTTTTGGTTTGGTTTTTTTTTTTTTTTTGCTTTTTTAGCAATGGTAGTTATAAGGATCACACAGGGCTTGCTTCTTCCTTTTTATTTGCTGCATTTCTGTGCTATAGGAATAGGATGATGGGATAATTCAGGTTAGAAGGGACCTCAGGAAGTCTGTAGTCCAACCTCTGACTCAGAGCAGAGTCAGCTGTGGGCTTAGGCCTGGTTCCTCAGGGCTCTGTCCAGTTGGGGCTTGAAAACCCCCAAGGATGGAGACTGCGCAACCCGTGCCCCTGCTTAGCTGTACTCAGTTCCCTCAATCTACTGTCTGGGCTCCTGTTCATACAGGCCAGGATGCTGTTGGCCATCTTTCCTGCCAGGGCCCTGGCTGGCTTGTGCCCAGTCTGCTGCCCTGTGGGAGCCCAGTGTCTTTTCCACAGAGCTGCTCCCCAGCTGGTCGGTCCTCAGCCCAAATTGCTTTTTAGTATTTTTCTGGAATTTAGAATGTCAAAATTGTTTAGATGCTAAACAGATATTTGCCAAGTACTAGTTTAAATAGAGTTATATTTAATTTTCTATTTCTACAAAATAAAATTCAAAGTATAAATTTTAAAATCTCAGACTTCATGTTAGTTGGATTACAACATAATAAAAATATTTTTAGACCGACCCATCCTTTACTTTTGCATTTAAAAATAAAAGAAGAAATCCAAATAAGGTGTGTTCATCATTACTCTTTTGCTTTATTATTTGTCATATATTTTTAATACATAAGTGACATCTGATATATTACTTAATCAAGGGAAAAAGAATTATACCTTGCACATAATCAGTTATTTTTGCCATATCAAAAAAATTAGACTAACAGATGAGGAAAATAAATAAGATGAACTTTAAAAATGAAAATGCTTAGCCTTTGGAATTTTAGTTGACAGCTTTTGAAAATTAAATTATAAGTCAAGTACTGATAGGTTTGATATCTTCTTTGCAGCTTTGCAGATGATGTATTGCAGCTTTAATGGAATATCATTTATCATCTGATAATAACAAATGTAGTATTTCTGAGCTTGTCATCTCTTCTGTGATGACAAATAGTCCAACTTGTAGCAGTGATAATGGGATTTTATAATGATCTCTCCAAACCGACTCTGCTCTAGTGCAAGTTATTTTACTTTAAATCTCAAAATACCTATTAAAGGTAGATTACAATAGTCAAGCTTTTGAGACCTGCTTGTGTATATAAGCTTCTGTGCTACAAAAGTTGCATTTACCTCATTGATTTTAAAGTTTGGTCCATTGCATTTTGCTGGTTTTGTAGTAAAAGTTGACTAGATTTACTAAGCAGAACGTTTATCACAATTTTCTTTGTAACAAGACTCATATGTAATAGTCCAGCAGCAGACCTTTATACCAATGTAACTTGCTTTATACTAATGTATGAGAAGAAACAACGCAGCTCAATGTTATTCTGAAAAAAAAGGCCAGTTACCTTTTGAAATTCTATCAAATTATTTTTATTCACATCATTTAATACCTTAAAGGGAAAGCCTTTTTTACTTGGTTGTATTGCTTTTATCTTAAACCATAAGCAATTTTCATTAGTGATGTTGACTTCTGTAACACAGCTACCTTGATGTGTCTGTCCAAACCATTGGATTCTTTGAAAGCATCCTTGTCTTTTCAGGGACTAATAGACAGAGTTTTAATTTACTTGAGCTTGGCAGTTAGAGCATTTGAACAGTTCTTCAGGAGAATGACTGAAAAAAGAGGAATGGTGAAGAAAAATGGTTTTTGTCCTATAAAATGCACTAAAAAAATAACTAGAGAATCTACTTCTTGTAGACAAGCATCTATGAGGATGCTGAAGTAATTTAAAGTACCTTAATGTTTAGATATGAAATATAACCTTGATGCAAGTATTTTTTGCAATTTAACAGAATTTGATCAGGTTGTCCAGATGTTTTGCCATTAAATACTTAAATAGGGCAATTTGAAATATGTGTGATCATAAACAGATTCTTCCAATGATTCTTCCAACATGAAGATATTAAAAACTCAATCTGAATTTCTCAGGTTTAGTTCTGTATACTCTCTTATCTTCCATGAACATTTATTCATACAAAGCGTATTTCAAATGAACATGCATGAGATGTTTAGGGATAGATTTGAACTTTATTAAAAAAAAATGAAAATTTGACTTCCTCTTTCTCCAATGTACTTCACTAAAATAAGGGAGCTGCTTCCAAGATTACTGTAATTCTCTGGCCTTTTTCGTCAGAGATAGTGCTCACCAAAAGCATATGCTGCTCTGTCACCATTTTTTCTGCTTTGCGTGTGAGAGCGTCCCATTAAGACAGGTCCTGAAAACCTCTGTTCTGGGAACAGGAGAGACCTGTTGAAGAGCTCTGCTGGACCCTGGCCAGAGCCCTGACCCCAGCAGCCTTCCCAGAGCACCAGTTAGCAGGGCCAAGCAGGAACTTTAACCACATTTTTGCTTGAGAGAGGGCCAGACTGATAAATTCAACAACTCTGTTGTGTGGACAGGTGAAAAATTACTTTGGAGACCTCCAGAGCATCACATGCACTCTGTGCATCCCAACGGCTGGCTGGAGCCCTGCTGAGGATTCACAGTTCAGGACCTTTCTCTGTGGCAGCTACTGTAATATTAATGGCTGTAACGCTGTCATTGAAGCATCTAAACAAAACACTGCTTAGTGTGCAGCAGTTTGGATTTTGCATCCACATACTGCTCACAATTATGAAGCAATACACATTTTACACAAGCCTAATTCAAGACTTAAACTAATCTACAACCACACCAAAACATATCCATATTGTGCTTTATAATCTACAGTGTTTTACTGTCAACGTTTCCAGATAACATTAAATTTTAAACAAAATTAATCCAAATTACTTCCTTTTATTATTACTTTTATTTATGAACAGTTGTTGACGTTTCCAAAGGGATGCTATGTAATCAAGAATTCGCAGAAAACAGTCTGCTGAAATATGGCCGGTAACATTTTTAAATTCTCAGATTACAGTAAGCATCAAGAGATTTAATCATCTTTAATCTAGTGATTTCTTTAAAGTCTCTCTCAACCCTGTTCTTGTGAAAACGAAGACCAAGTAATTCTATATTCTGCCTCTAAGCGACCATGTATATGAATAATATACATAATATCAAATATTCAATATTTTCAGTTGAACACAACTCATGCTCATAAACTTCATCCATGTTTTAATGTAAACTGAAAAAAAATTCAAATCATAAACCAAACTATATAATAAAATACATACCTGCTTATGAACAATTCATAAAAAGAAAAAAATGTCACTTACAAATACAGTTTGAATATTTTAACCAGACTTTATAAAGGCAAAATAAAAGCACACTTAGAAATGAAGTGGAGAATTAAGCAAACAAATACCCTTCCACTCTTATGAAAACTTAGCACATCAGATTATCCCTTTAGTATCTAAGTAGTGACATAAAATCTGAAGACTAGGGGAATTGACTTGAAGATAAAAGATAAAAAAAGCTGAAAGCATAGAGCTTGCCTAAGCAGTGATAAAGTGAGGGTATGATAACCATCTACAAGTATATGAAAAGTGTTAACATCAAAGCAGGAGAGGAATTGCTCGGTAAGCTAGTGTATAGCTAGAAGTTACAGGAAGATATTAAAAAAGGTAAAGTTTTGGTTGATTATCAGCAAGAAGCTCCTGACAGTGTTATACATCAGTTGTGGGAAAGTGTCTGAAGTGATCTCCCTTGGGATACTGTTAGCTAGAGTGGACAATCCACAAGGTGATTCAGGAATAATCCTGCAGTTGTAGTCAGGCACTGGGCCAAAAACTGATAAGGTGTTTTTGATGTTTTCAAATTTTCTCACTCTTTGTTTCTAAATGTAATTCTTGCTGGTGAAAAAAAATCACACGATTTTATATCAACATAAACACTTCTATTATCTAAGAACAGATCTATCGACCAGTGAGAAATCCTGCAGATGAATACCAGTGCCCAGAGTTTCCTACCATGTTGCAGCTTTGAAACAAATGACTGATGTCCAGTGCTAATCATTCGCCTTCTGTCAGTTCAATTGCACATTCCTCTTTTAATGTGATCTAACCCCTGCAGCAACCGAGATAGTGTACATCACTGCTGTAGTCAGACTTCCATTCATCACTAGAGAAAAAAGCCACCACCTCCTCCTCCTCCTCCTCTCCCTACCTCTGTACTCCAGTGTTGCAGATACTTCAGCCAACCTAAAAGGCCAAGATAGAAATTAATAAAAGCAATTTAAATTTGTGGGGTTTTTTTTTTTTTTATTCTTGAGATTTTGCTTCGAGCACAACTCATGGAAATACATAGTCTCTGGCGTTGAGTCTTTGGGAGGTTTCTGGGTTAAATGAACATTGATTGGAGTATTACAGCACAGTGTAAATGTGCTTCTAATCCTGTTCACTTCAGTGGCATTCTGATGTACACCAGCTAGGAACCTGGCTCAAAAACATGGTCTTCATTTACCCATCCAAATGAGTGGCAATTTGTAAATGTGCAAATCTGGATTTTATAGAAACTAACATATAGTAATAAAAAGAAAGGAAGCAAACCCAAAAAACTGGTAAAAAGAGCACATGGTGATAACATACTAAATTCTTCTGTATACAGTCACTACCGCATCCTTATTTAGCGGAGTATTTTCTGAAAATATTTAACAAAATCTGTTGACCTCAATATCTAACTACGGAGTCCTGCTCTCAGGTAAATCCAGCTGAGTACCGCAGGAAAACTGAAATATTAACTAATTTCCGTGTCCTTTTCTAGCAATGTCAGAAAATCATAGGTAGGAGGTAGTTGCTCAACTTTCTTTAGATAAGCTGTTCCCTTAGCCGCTCCTTACAAAATCTCTTTTATATGTCTTATGTTTTATTTTATTCCATCATGCCTTCAGTTGCTAAGACCCCCACGGTGGATAATTTTGAAATCCGTGAACTGTATTTTCTTATAATATTGTGTTCATAATAATTGTTGGGGTTAATGAAAAAATACGTTAAAATTATTGAAGTTATGAGGCTGAATGTGATTTAAGTGCAAATAATGTTTTTATATATTTCAGGGTAAATATTTCTACAATTTAATATTCATGACCACAAAATCATCATGTTCCAGCCCATGGATTTGTTTTTTCCCCTGCTAAAGTGAGCTCTTCTGAATTTAGACTCTGACCAATGCAGACTCAACTTTTCTCCTGTCCCTTTGTGAGATCTTTTCTAGAGCTTAACCGTCTCTTAAGAAATTATTGGAAAACTCAATAAAAATGAAATGGCAGGTTTGTGTATATGACAGGCCCTATGAAGGATTATGTCTTAAATTGCAATTTTCAATTTGACAAGCCCTATTAAACATAAAATTGAATGTCATATGTAATGGACATATGATTACATTTTACTGTTAAAATTATCTTTGCGAGAGAAAATTAAATTTCTTTTAACTGAAATGTATACAAAATTAAATACCAGCTGGCTTGATTAAAATAAGTATATGTGATAGTCTTTCCTTACCTTATCAAAGAGGTGATTTTCTATGCATACAGATGCTTAGAGCTGGTGAATAATGACAGGAATCATTAATAAATTGTAATATGACTTAAACCACTACTGTGTTAATACCCATTTTATCAGGTTTTTGATTAAAAAAAAATTCAATATAGTTTTGCTTATGAGTTGATTGTAAATACAACTTTCCTCCTTCTACGAGATATGGATTTCTAGTTAAGTTGCTTCCCCACAAAACAATATTTATCTAGAGGGGAAGTAGAACGATTCATAATATCAGTTAGTCCAGCCAGGAAACAAATTATACTGTGTGATTGACTATGCAGTTTAAGAATCAAATATGCAAAAAGTGTTTGTCTGCTGACAGTTCACAAGTCATAGATCAGAAATAATTTTCACCGTGACTGGGACAACTTTAATGAGAGAATAAAACATTAAAACTGTTGAAGAAAATTATGAGTAGGAAATTACAGTGCTGGTTTTCCAAAAGGGTTGTTATAAACTGCTGTCTGTGCTATCTGGGGAACTGTAGAGTGGTTGTCTCCATCCTGACTCACTCTGGGGGTCTTCCAAGTTAAATATACTCATCTCTACAGATTTTGTGGAAAGGCTTCTGTACTTAGGGGTTAGAACAAATCTCACCTATTTGGGACTGGGCATAAAGCCCAGTGGGCTAGAAGGCTACTTAACAGTTATTGAGTACCTGGTGCTGTAGTCTGAGCTAAGATTCTGCGTAACAGTTTGCCTTTAACAGGCAAAGGACATGCAATAAGGCCGTTTGGTTGTCTGTATCTACACTGTTAACCCAACTTGCAGAAGGCATAGATCTAGGGGGAATGTAGTTTGTGGCATTTGGTGGGTTTTGGGGGGTTTGTTGGTTGGTGGTTTTTATTTTGTTTGTTGGTTTTTTTTTTTAGTATATTGCTATCTGGTATGAGATCAAAGATGTTTCCCAATGCAAGATCTACACCGTTGGCTTGCTACTCCAGGGCTGGATGAGAGACGTGTAGGGCTGAGGATGCAGAAATGTGTGTCAGATCAGCACTTGCCGGTGCTGCTTTGCCTGGGTTTGCACTTCCTATTCTAATAAATATCCTAGTACATTCGAAAAAGAGAGAGGCATGGCATGTTTCTACAAACTTGGGTGTTCACGTTCAGATTCGTGTTCTAAAAGCTGCTTTTCCCTGTACCATCTCTGAGCTAATTGCTGAATGGGATTTCGGTAGTACTGTGGGAGTGAGATGGGTGAGAGAGTGATCTAAGTAATTTCTGATGCTTTCTAACTGCACTTCAGAATTCCAATGGGAATTTGCCTTGTTCACGTGTCCATTTCTTCTTTTATTTGTGGACTTTGTGAGTCTCTTTAGTCAACATAAAATAGTGCTATAATTCTCTGAATTAACAGGAGATAATGTAACCAAGCGACAAACAATGATTCTTGCAGTGTTGTTTTTTGTGGTGGTGTCTTTGTTGTTTGCTGTTGTTTTTTTTTTTTTTTTTTTTAAGTAATTTTAAAAAAAAACTGTGTAGAAGAGAATGGCAAATTTAAGGAATCCTTTTGTGGGGCTTATGGGGGACTTTACCACTCCTCGTTAAAAAAGTAATAGTGAATAGAGAATGAACTATGGATTCCTTTCACCTGTTCATATTGTTCATTCATCATACTGTAAAAAGCCATAACATAGACTCTATATTAAATACAATTAAGTCTCTAATTTATATTATTCATGTACACCTGAAATAAAGCCACAGGGTTCAAAGGTCCTGCCTGTGTACATTCAGGAGCAGAACTTTCCAGGGAGATGATGCTGGTACTACATCAAGCATACAATATTTTTATTATTTGCATGAATCATACCTATGACTCTTTGATACCTCTGGGCTATATATTCCTAGCAGATCTGTGCATTCAAAGGATTCATAAAGTACATTTGAGCAAACAAGCTACCTACTGTTCCTGTTCATCATGTCCCTTATCTTAATAAATAATGAAGGTGCCATGGGCTGACAATGAAATATTTTGAAAATAGTTTTAATGTATAGCTGGCAGAGGACCTGTTGGGCATTGATAAATTACACAAACAGAGAGGATGAGAAATCTGTAAAATATTAATGGTCTGCTTCTGTAGGCAGTAAAGGAGAATATACCTACGTCTTACGTAAGGTCTTATGCTGCCCACGTAAGGCTAAAGGGAATGTTTCCTACTGACCCGCAGGGTTCATGTATTGCAAGCAGAGTCCGTTGCCTTTGAAACTGCTCAAAACACTGGTGAAGTGAATGGTCCAAGGGACATGAAACACAGTGCCTGAAGAGTCATCCGCAATTATGGTAGCGTGTGGTCCCTGTGGTGAAGAGGTGTAAGGAGAAGAGTGAATTTACAAGGAACCCCTTGTGCCCCAGTGCTCAGGGTCCCCGTTACACCCTGGGTGCTCGGGTTGCTTTTCGCTAATGGCTCTTGGATTGCACTGCCTGGAAGCGCTAGTGTACGGGGGGATATATGAAGTATGGGGGGATATATGGGGCATGCTGTCCCCTGAGGAAAGAGAGTCCTGTCATGGTAATGCCATGAATGAAGAGAGGAAGGATGAGGTCACAGGCCTTCTTCCTCGTCGTCTTCTGACGCCAGGAGCTCTGTCATTTTCCGTTACCTTAATAATCAGTGTAATCTTACTGGGTGAAAACAACTTCTCTCACACTCTTGTCTTCATTTGGAGCAATAGCTAAATACTGCAATTATACCCCAGGGGATACTTTCTATAAAACTATTGTCCAGTGTTACTGTAAAACCATTAGACATCTAGTTACATACTGCTAGGAAGCTATCTTTTATGCAGTGATTTGGCAGTGTTATTGCTCTTTTAGAAACACTAGTTTTGAGAGGAACTCTCCCTCAAACTGGTGGATGTTTTGATCCGGATATTTTATTATACCTCAAATGTAACTGTCCACAGCAAAGTGCTATTTGAATTCAGCAAATCAGGATTTCTGTGATGTCTGTGTTGCGCAAAAATTAAATTCCTTTAAGAGATTTGAAAATCATTGAGTAGAACATATTTTGACTGGGAAATGGGTAATGGAGCAATGAATTAAAATGGCAATATAGCAGCATGATTTCAGCTCACTAGTGATAATGATTTTACTTCATTTCTGGATAATTCTGAAGTTGAATTAAAGCTACAAATGTTAGTTTCAGTGAGAAAGATAAGCATATGTATAAATAAGAGAAGTACAAATCACCGAAGAGTTTAATTTTTGTAGTAACTATACCATAAAACTCAAAATACTGCCTTAGCAGGGCTATACATGCAGAGGAGAGATTTCAGCTGGTGCTCAAGACAACCCGAGACACAGCTGCTGGCGGGCTGATGGCGCGCTGCGCACCTCTGCAGCCCTCTCGCCACCTGAGAGCCATCTGTCACAACGCATCTGCCCTGAGTGACAGGATAAAAAGTGTCAGTTGTCTGTCCGTCACCTGTATTTCATAGAACTAAACACTTTTTAAAAGTTTTGCATTTTGGGTTACGTCACAACATACAATTTCTGCTTAGAGGACAGTGTTGCATTTAGGCATAAGCTGTGAGTAACTGAGAGTTGAAGTGCAAGTATGACTTCTGGTTTTTCAGATGGGTTTGCTATATCCCAAATTCAGTTCAAATTGCTTACTCATATCTGAAATGAGCATATTCTTTATTAAAATAATCTGTTTAAAAATAAAATCTCTGTAGTTATCTTAGGTCTGAAGCTCAGCTAATAGTTTTGTCCACTTCCAACTATTCTCATTACACAACCTTAATTTAATTTTAATAAGAAACACACAGATGTGTAATCCATAACACGATCTAATATTCCATATGCGAGTATACCCTGCATTAACTCTGATATTGAATTATTTCACCATGGAGCATAATTATCTGGACAGGCAAATTCTTATTTAATTTAGTTGAAAATTATGTAAAGATTTTCCGTACATCGTGCACTAACCTTGCAGCTGGATTAACATGATGGACTATCAAGACTTCTTTAGGGACATAATGCACTGTTGGGTCAATAGTCCATGAACAAAGAAGGATTTACACAATAATCTATAATGGCTCTTTAGGAGCTGTTATGGTCTATCAGGATAAAAATCAGGTAGATAATACATATAAAGTGCATACTTGCTTGTGAAAGCAAGCATTTGACTGCTTAAATTCTAGCCTTTTAAAGGTCAGATTAGATTCTTTTAACATTTTGAATGCAAGTTTACCTGTGAGAAGATTTAACTCTCCTTGCTTAATTGCATGCTATGTAATGAAAATGAAATTCATTAAAATACACAGCAGGTTTATGGTAAAAAAAAAAAAAAAAATAAATCTCTTTTTAAGCTATCAATACTTCCTTTTTAAAAATAATTTTCAAAGGTGTATTTCTACCATCCTCTCTGCCTTGGTGGCCAATGAATTTCCAAAGGGGGACACAGCGACCCTGACCCAGCAGCCCCAAAGGGCACGGGAACTCCTGGGAGGCAGCATCTCGGCTCTGCAGCACGCTTTGGTGTTTCAACCCACCTCTGGCTACGCTGCCGCTGCTTTCCTCTGACATTGTCCTGGGTGCAGGTGTCCCTAGAAAACGGTTTTTGTCCCCGGGAGACAGCACAATTGGCCAGAAAAATACTTACTTCAACTTTTCTCAATGAAATTATATTCTCTAGTCTTACATGTTAAAAGAAAGAAATCTCTTTCTTGGCAGGTTTGTTTTTTCGAGCTCGCACGGTGTAGGATGACACTGCATTAGTTGTGTTTCAGTCACAGCAAAGGAAAAGGGAGGATTTTACTTGTTCTAATTTAAGTATTTTCCTATGAAAAGAACAGCATCTTCCTATTGCTCTTACATCCGACACTACTTTTTGGTGTTCAGACTCAAAGTAGACATTAGGACAGTTAAATTTAACTTAAAACATTGGCGAGAGATCCCTTCAAAGCGACGAGCCGGCACCAACGAGCCGTAGAGCATACAATTTTTCGGCGCTCGGTAGAGCACCGCGACCCCCCCGATCCCTTTGCAGCAGGGGGCAGCAGAGCCGCGAGGATCCGCCCGCCCGGCCGGGGAGCGCGGGCGTGGGGCTTGGCACCGGGTAATTCTTGATATTGTCCTGACACATAAACACCTAGAGTCAGGTTTTCAAAGGTTATTTGCACACTAAAAGAGGAATTAGGAAAATGAACTTACATGCCAAAAGTAATTTTGAATATTCTAAAAAGGCTATGGTCTGATGAAAAGATTGGTTTTAGACAGAAAAAGCCCTCACTGTCATTAATGTGTGAACAGAAATTAAAACATGTTCAAAGTAAACGAGCCGAAATGACTTCTGGGAAAATGCAGACATCAAAATATAAAATTACATCATTACAAGAAAGTCCAGCATTATTTGCAAGCACCAGACCACATTACCTCAGTCACAACCCCCCCATTTTTTTACGTTTAATATTTGCTTGCAGCATAATACCTAAAATACTGATGTTAATATGAAGAGTAACTGTGGTGCATAATATATGGTTGTGTTTGTTATTGTGCAATTTACTTTTAAGTCATTACTCTACCTTGTACCTAAAAAGTCAGCAAATTATCAGAGTTTATTCCATTGACTTTCTCACACCTTGAGAAATAGCCCATTTGTATTATCACAGTTTGATATATTTCCCATTTACTGAGCTTCTTTGGCAAGCTGGCATTTTAATTTAATTATACTTTTTTGCTAATGGTCTTTATTTTTCAGTGTCTCTGTGGTAAAATGCCTTTAAGGTCTGGGATTTTTTTATTTGCTTCCCCCCCCCGCTTCCCCCTTTTGGCATGCTCTAGTGTAAATTTATAAACTGACAAAATTCAGTGTAAAATTTCAAGAGGTGAAATTACGGAATCTGTTAAGAAATCCTGTGCTTAACCGATTAAACATTTCTTCACTTTGAGAATGTGATTTCTGAATATATTTAGTACCATACACCCCTAATTAGGACCTGCAATGTATAACACGACATTTGGGAGGTTTCATGCAGTTTCATGTGTGTTGTCTAAAAAACCTTGTTATGGGGCTCAGCCTCAGACCACTGAACTCAATGGGAGCTTTGCTGTATTTTTTTTTTTTCTGTGGATAGAACCTTAATCCTTAGTGTATATCCTTAGTGTAAATCAAACTACTGTTAAGAATAAAATATAGTTATAATAATAGTTCCAATATGTGATTGATGTTAATGTGAAATTCCATTTTAATACATGAATTCATTGGTTTTCACTCTGTAGTCCTTTTTGCAACTTCTGTTAGCTCCTTGCCTCCAGAAAGGTGGTACATACACATCCTGCTAATCCTTTTAGCATCCTCATGTTTGCACCATCACCTTCCTAATAGCCTGCAGGAACTGCTGGATCTCTTTTCCTGGAACATTAACAGAAGTTTGTGGTGTGATCGCTAACTGTTTGCTTTGGCACCTCCTAGGAGCCAGAGAGAAGAGGGTAGGAACTTTTCAGTGGCGGGGACATTGCACACTGGGGTGTGAATCAGGAGATCAAAACACAGCTAAACAAATGGGACCCATGCTGTAGGGACGATGGAAAACCAGGAGTGGACACAGCACACCTAACCTCACCGCAATTACAACTTGACTAAAGCACTAAAAACATTCCAGAGAGGGGAAAGCTGTGGTATGGAGAAAATGTACTGAAAACATGTGACTTTTTTTAATTAGCGCCTTATGTAAATAAAAGTTAGTGACACTAGGCCTACCTCTGTCTTCTGCATACCTGATAAATCAGCATGACTGTGATTAAAATTCCACCTTTGATATGAAAAGTCAGAATAAGAAATCACACTTTCGGTCCTGACAGCAAAGCTCTCCAATTTCTCACAAAGAAGTGGCTGCTTTGCAAGAGCGTGCCTGTGTGCACGCTTTAACATCGATTGCCTTAACTGGAGTGCAAGTTTAGAGAAAATTGACTGCCTCTGCTCAATTCCCAGTAAAATCTTCCTGGTTTTCCTTCTGCCATCGTATCTCTGTCCTCAGCACTTACACTTTCTACTTTGCACTTTACCCTTCTGAATTTTAACAGTTTCTTTGGTCTGTGTTCGTATATGCTGTTGTACTTTTCATGGATAGTTGTGATAACCCCACCTACAATCACAATGTCAGGTACTGCAGCATGTGTTAGATAAAAGTGGTCCTCTTAACCATACGTTTGCAGGTTCTGTTTGCACTGCGTTTCTGCTCGGTGAAGTAAGGATTGGTTTTGTCACACAAACGTTGGGGTCTGCTTACCCAAATTCAATCTTGACATGGGTTGATTGCCCTTCTTGTGCTCAGTTTAGAGTTTCTGCATTTGCTGCAGTTGATTGCAGCTAGCCAGATTATGTATCAAATACACTGTATGTCTTAATGACAACAAACGGTAAGGAAATTATTTGCCGTAACTGTGAACTGGTACTGTGTACAAGCTGGGCTCTATACAGGAGTCAGAGCTGTCTTGGCTATAGCTGCTGTGACAACTGCTGTTTGTTCCCTGTGCACAGCTCTGCAAGATTTAGCATCACAATTACACCTTCCTAATTGAAGAAATCACACAAATGAAAATAGGTACTCGCTGGGCTGTTTAAAGGGTCTTGGAAAAGAATTGACATAAACATCCAGAAAAGCATGAAAACAAAACCAGTTCTTGGTGTATAAGAAAGAAATACTATTACCCATATGTGAAGTATTAATAAAGCTTGTTGGTGTTTTTTTTTTTTTTAGTTTTTCTATTGAAAAGAAGAACAAAACTCAGAAAAAGCCATAAAAATTAGATCTTGAAAACAAATCCATAGTGAGACTTAAGGAATTCAGTGTATTTAAATCCCCTAAGAGAGTGCTAAAAATGGACAATTTAATCACAGGAGGGAAAAGGAAACAAATGATAAAAACATCCTTTAGCCAAGTGACAGTGCATAAAGAAGTTTGAGAGTCAAAGAAACTTGAATCAAAAATAATATACAAGCCTAACATTAAGATTAATTAACCACTAGACAATTTAAAGTGGTGTTTTCAAATGCTGATTCTCCATCATTTGAAATCAAGAGTGGATATCTTCCCAGCCAGATGAAGTGCACGCTGCAGAGCCTCTGTTGTGCTTGTCCATCGTATGCTCTTTTTCAGACTAGCTCTTTAATCTGTTTGTACTTGCCACCATCCACAAAGATGTATGAAGCTTTTACTAGAAAACTATTCTTTGTGGCCTCTTTCTATCATCAGAGCAAGGGCAGTAGATAATAACCTTTCATTTTACAACTTCCTCTGTAAATGTTGGCTTGACAATTAGCGTTTTCAAAGACTAAGAGCAACCTTCAAAGACAACCACCACCAAACAGAAGGTTGATTGTCGAACCAAACATCAGGATTAATGGCAGAGCATTAACAATGTGACAAAGTCTACCTCGAGTGTTTATTTGGCGCCATTTTCTGTCCTCGCTAATACCGATGCAATAAGAGGATGTCAGCTCAAATACTCCCAAAGTTAGCTTTGAAGAATCTATTTAGGAATTCCACATTTGTGTAATATTGACCTAGAGCACTGGGAACTTGTTGGTGCTCCCTGAACTAGGAGGGACAGAAATGTGAATGCTGCCACGAAGCTCTGCCCAAGGCAGAGTGCAGCTGCCTACCTCAGCCAAAGCTTGAGGCAGCATTGACGTGATCTGACAGATCTTGGGCTTCAGCGCATTGAGTGCGACTTTGCCTTGGCCTCTTGCTGGCAGCTGGCTCTGTTTGCAAGCGGTTAGGAAAAAAGTAAAGAATGGGTTTTGCCACACTTCTTCAAAGTTTTTATCATACTTCTTTTGTCAAAGTTCAGTGTACATAGTTGGTTGAAAGTTGAAATTTTGACCAGACCGCTTCTCTTGCTGCTGATCTAAGCAGGTGTGACTACTTGGTGGTTGAACACGGAGCTTCAGGCTTTCAGTTTGTGTCTGTTCCTGGGGCTCTGGAGGTTCCCATAGCAGCGGTGGAGTACTGGCTTGGTTTGTTTAAATCTGAGCAGTATAAACCGTGTTAACATATCCCGTCGTGACAGCTGTTCGTAAGGACAGGAATAAATCAATTAACTAAATGGATCGCATAGTTCATACAGAGCACCTTACAATGCTCTTCTCTCGTGCCTTGAACTGTGATGGCAAGAACAGAGGACAGTTGAAAAGAACTATCCAGAACTGGTGGTATATATGTTTTAAGCAGTTCTTTTGCTCATGCAAAACTGAGAAGTGGAAGTTATATACAATAGGAGGAGAACAATGGGAGGGCGGTCTTGACTGCATATTTCAGACTAAAGTTGGAGTAGAGCAAAACCAGAAGACGTTAGCCTTTACTCACACTGTGCCCTAAAGGCCTGGCATATGGTCGTAGCTTTACAAGCAAAATCAATTTTATTCTTCCATTGAAAATAAACAAGTTTTTTTGGGGGTTTTTTGCTTGTGTGTGTTTTTTTTTTTAAATCCACAAGTATCTTTCCCTTTTCTTTCTATTTCATAGTGTTCTGAATCCATTTTTTTGCTTGGAAATTAACATAGTACTGGATATTAAATAATTTGGTATACAAATGTTACTATTCCCAGTCCTTTGCAATAAGCATGGACAGATGCAACTGTTGCCAGATGGAATCTTTTCTGAATATAATTCTTGCATTCAGTTCAGATTCCCTACAGCATCTCGCACTAGTGCAGTGTAGTTTAGAGAGCTGTTAACCATTACTTAAATTCCATTTTATTAGATGGTATCTCCATACGTCATCAAAAGTGAGGCAAAAGAAATTAAAAAAAAAAGTTTTCAATCAATTTTACCTCTGAAAGTAAACAGCCTTAGTCATTTGTAGCATTGACAGAATTAAAACTTGTGAGCAAAGTTTGTCCAGCTGCAATTCCGAAGGAGGACTGTTCCGTAATGCAGCAGCATGAAAGCAGGAACTCCTGCCACTTACACTGGGTAGTTTAATTTTGGAAGCAGTCTATCGGTTCTGGGAAATTCATCAAAGTGTGCTAAAGCCGACTGATAGCTTTCAGTTTAAATCTCTTAAGCGTTGTGATGGGATAGCTGGACTCCAAGATTTTTAAAAACTAATGCAAATGAAGAGCTATTGGAATTCATATGAAAGAGGACTTTTAAAACTTAAAAAAAAAAACTATCTAAGGTCAGAGTAGCTGTAATTTTATATGAACTGAAGGCAAGAAAGGAATGACTGCAGCAGCTGAGCGTGGGCTGAACTTCACTGCTTCAAAGCTGACAAAAAGATACTTCAAAATTTTCTGAGAAGAATATAGTAAAATTGGAGAAGCTTAAGAGAAGAGCCAAAAGAATGATTCAAGATGTGGAAAACCAGTGTTACCTGAGAAACTAAGTCTATTCTGCTTATTGAAGAAAAGGTTAACTAGTGACTTGATCACGGTGTATAATTATTCCACATTCAGAAGGGCTGCTTTAATAAAAAGAAGGGGTAACAAGGCAAAACTACTAGAAGTTGAAGCTAGTCAAAGTTAAAATCGGAGGAAAAATTGGATGCACGTTTTCAATATGAATGTTAATTCATCATTGGAATACCATTGTATGTGGCAATTTTCCATTGCCATTAAATCAAGATAAAACAAAGCAGAACAGTTTTAGAGGGATGCAAACTTTGGTAGTAGAATAACACACAATTCTAGGAATTGAAGTAACTAATCAAAATAGCTTTGCAATTTTAAAATTACAGACCAGAGCTACTGGGGCTCTATTTCTTTACCTCTCTTTGGTTCAAGCATATCCCTAGTAAGCCAGTGCATGTTCACTGGCACCTTGGTTATACTGCCTCCTTCCTCTGCTTATTCGAATCTTGAACTTATTAGAAGCCAAGGCTCATCAGTGTAACAGCTGTGGATTTTGAGGCTGCCATGGATTTTGGTGGATCCTGTGGGGGTCTCTCTTCTCTTCAGAAGTGTGTATCTGTCCCTTCTCTATCTTTTCCAGGCATAAAAATTAACTATGTGACCAGGCTGTAAAAGAATGATGGCTATGCATATAGATAGTACAGGTGGTTGCTGACAAAGAGAGTGGTCCAGCTTCCACATCCATCCGTCTCCCTTTTCCCCGTGTTACAGTTCCCTGTTTTCCTTTTACTTACTCTGCTAGCTTTGCTGAGCTGGCTCGTCTGCCTGGGCACAAGACTATTTTTTTTTCCCGTGCAGTTTTGTTTAGGAGGTTTATCAGTAGAATCTGTTCAGAAGGGCACTAGGACCGGCCAGCACAAGTGAAGAGGCAAGAGCATGCGGCTGAGAGGGGAAAAGGAGGCACGCAAAGGGAAAGGTGGATGGAAGAGACCATCCTGCAGCACTGAGCCACAAATCAACTTGGAAATCGCCTGTGATTGTGCCCCAGCTGTAGTCACATGGAGTGTGCATGCTGCTTGGTGACAGATTATGTTTTCAGTGCTTATGAAACTCAAGCTACCCGTAGACTTTTTTTGCTACTGCTGCAGCTTTATATAACTGTGGCCATTACTGTTGCTTTTGTCTTTGTTCTCTGGAATGTTTAAGAGAGTTGTGCACATGCTGTTTAACGAGATTTATTTGGCCTGCAAGCTGCAGATGGGCAGAAATCAAAGGAGGTGGAAGTGGACATTGACATGACCTCCAGCATGTTGTTTATGGAGAACATCCTTCTAGTGATGTATGACAAGTCTGAGGTCAATGATTAGTATCTATTAGCTCTTTGAAAAATGGAGAAAGCAATAGTTCCTGATGGTGCATGTTTTAGATCTGGTTAAAATGGAGAAGCCTGATGTGAGAAGAAAAAAATGTTTCAGTGTCTATGTATACAATTACCACACATCACCAGGGCATCTTAATGCTCAAAATACTTACACACCAAGTTATGTTAGTAGGGAGAACTGTGGTCTAGATTCCTTCTCCCCTGTCTCCCCTCTGAAACAGCTGGATTTAATTATTTATTATTATTCACTTCTTCCTCCTTTTTCCTTCTGTCATTTCTTTTCAGTTTTGTTGGAAAGCTAAATGAAAGAGGAGCTTTACATTCAGTTCTGAACACAGTGAGCGATGCGGTAACTTGCTCTTCTGCAAAAAAAAATTGTAAGGTCTTGTGTGAGCCACCTCATGCCAGCTCTCTCCCAGTTCAGCCACATCGTGAAGAAATGGACAGGCTTTCCAAGAATTTGGGGAAATTCCAATATAATATTAGCATGAGAAATCTCTGCAGTTGTCTAGAGTAGCTGGTAAAGTGATTTCTAACTTTCTAACCATAATGTTAAGTGGTACTGCAACAATGTTTGCAAGGTTCAG
>NW_009190756.1:70575-85413 GCF_000690835.1 Fulmarus glacialis
ACTTTTTTTTTATATAATTGTATATAGAATTGGAGTAAAACAGATTGGTCATATACACCTAAGGAATTGTGAGCAGATCCACACATACTTGAAATGGGGGCAGTCAGAACTGTCAAAAAAAATCTTTTTTACAATTTTATTGGTAGGACAAAAAATGTCTTTTTCGCTTAAAAAGGGTTGCCTATTCTTCAGAAAAAAAAGACTGAAAAATTAATTTCTAAAATTTAGAAGAAATAATGCCACAAACTATTCCTTTGCTTCTATTATTTATACTAACAATGAGTACTTGTACAGAAAAAGTTGGTACAGAGACCAAAAGGACCGTTGTCTTTAAAATGAGACCAGAGACTCTTTGTACTAGCAATATATCTTCAAAATTAAGTTTTCTTCAGAAGAAGCCCCTCTTCCCCACCAAACTGTACTTGTTTGAGGAGGTCAGTTCCCAGTGACAGCTGCCCTTCACCTTTGCAATGTCCAGGCAAAAAATCTTTTAGGAAAAGTGATGATTCGGACTTCGAGTAAAAGATATGAGAGGCTGCGTGAGTTGATCAGATGCGAGCCTGCGATGCCTCTGTGTCTCTCCGACAGGCTGTGCTAGAGGACATGGTCTAGCAGAGCAGCTCTCGTAAATTCTTTTGAAATTATTTGAATGCACTTTCAGTAACGGAGGAGGGAGAGCTCTATTGTCTGCAAAACTGAGGCTCACACGGAGCAAACCATGTTTGTTTAAGGCTGGACTGAGACATAAAACAATCCAGGGGCTCCAAAGCAGCTAGTTGCCAATATTTCCTCACGTTGCTTTGGAGATGCAGCTTGATAAACAGAGTACCCAAAGTTTTATGTAACTTTCCATGAATCGTTTTCCTGTTACAGAAAGGATTTTAGTTTGTTCCCCCAGTGGCTTTGCTGCAACACAGCAGTGACATTTACTCTGGGGAATACGGTGCATGGGTGCCTCTGTGGGAATGTGTACATGTGTAGAGAGATGATAGTATCTATATTTTTATGTTGTCATTCAGGTGTTGGCATCTGTGTTGCCAGCTCACAGCAGTGCGATTCTCTAGGATTAGCCCCTAAATTTTAATGAAGACCTCCTGTCTTCGGAAATCCTCTTCCACAATGGTTTTCAGTGCTTTAGGCATGCATACAACTTTCCTTTTCCATTCATAACTTGGAGTCTTACCCTTTTTTTTTCTTTTTTCTTTCTTTTTTTTTTACTCTTCTTTCACAGAAATTAAATGGCAGTGGCTGGCTCCAATCACCACATTCTCTCTCTGCTTAATTTCTGCTACAAAGTTCTCCAGTTCTTTTATCTGCACAGCTGTTTTTAATGGGCTGTTCAGAGAAGGAAATGATAATGGGCACTTTGTGCTGTTTGGATTATCACTAGTTCTAAGGTTGGCAGCCATCATTGGCAATATGCTCCTCTTTAGGCAGCTTTTTTTTTAGCTGGACAGCAACCCAATGACACTAGACAAAGCTGCAGCAGCAGGCTGACTAGTGGCAGCGTGCTATCTACTCACTCTGCTTCAGCGAATACCCCAGTGGCTGTGACTATCAACTTGGGAACTGTTTTCTTTCCTTCCTTTCTTTCTTTCTTAATTTTTTTCCTTATCCTTTATCCTTGGACTTGTCTTCAAGGGAAGCTAAGGGTGAAGTTGAGATTTATCAAGATATATAACACATACACAGAAGGGAAGTATGAAGTATATTTTTTGCGATAAGGCTGGTTAATAGATGTGCAAAGTAGGGGAGTGTCTAAAGATGCTTTTGAAAACGCCCCAGCCTTTCCCAAAATTACCTCTAAGCCTTGTCGTTTGTAACAAAATATTGGGGAAAATGGAAACGGGTGGATAGTGTGTGATCAGAGTCTGTGTGAAGTGGAAGGAGGGTTTGTGTCCCACTGTCGTTTCATGTAGCTTTCTCCAGTGATAGTTAAGGTGACAAACAGCTGAAAATAACCTGTCCATTATTTATATCCTCTCTTGACCTCTAGATAGTTTGGATATCTCTACAGTTCTCTAGAGGAGAAAAGTGAGAATATATATGAAGGAAAGAATATGAAGCAGAACTTTCCTAAGTAATATTATTCTTCTCCTCGTTGTTAATATTGGCCACCAGCTTAAAACAAGGACATGTGATGAAGAGTTCAGGCTTCTTATTTCAACCCTGCATGGATAATGTCATCATTTTAAAAATCACTATGCTCTTAAGGTCAGGCCAGATGTAGAGTCGCTATTCAGTCTGCTTTGTGGCAACATAAAGCAGTTTATTCATCTCACTGAGTAGCTTAAAATACTAAACCTGTTAATTTAGTTACATTTAAAAAAACCCAGTTAGATACTAGTTTTGGAGCAGTTTCGTGGGGTCAGCCACTATACAGTGTGTCTTCAGTTGCCAGGGATTTCTAAGAGCTGTTTCTTCTCTGTAGTGTGTACTCTAGTTCAAGTACCAAGGAATTTTACTCACACAAACAGAGTTAGTATCTTGTTGGTTTCTGAAAGTCCACTACATTTTATCTGAGATGGCAACATTTTCTGATTTCTGTATGTTTGGATGTATCTAGATTTCTCTAGTGCTTAGTAATTTTATTCTGATTTTTATTATTTTGGAAATAGAATATAAACGTACATGTAAAAAGTCAACATAGTTTGTCAAAGCTGCAGCTGTAAGAAATACTACGTGGTATTACTTCTTAGTACTAAATACAGAGTTGCAAAAGCTTCTCTTTAGTTTCTAAGAAAAAATTACAGCCTCTTGAAAAACAGAAAGTCCAGTTTGTTCAAAAAATTACTAAAATTTATTCCCAAAAGGGAGAAACACCCTCAAATAACTGACATTACTGCTGGAGGAGTCATTGTTTTCTTCCTGAACTACCAAAAAATTGCAAAAATTTTTCAGGATTTTTCTCTCACCTTCTTGAGAAGCTACCTTTTTCATAATGAGGAAATAGGGAAGTACAAGTGCAAGTAAAGTGCAAGTACCTAAAGGAGGTCAAATAAACCTAAAATAACAGAAAAGCAGTTGGGGGAAATGATAAAATTATAATAAAAGTGTTGTAATATAGCCATCTAGTACAGAGCCAACATTTGAGAGAACCTTGTTATCACTATACCTAGCACATTGCTTTAACTTAAATCCACAAGGAAGTATGCTTATTTTTTCCAGAAGAAAAAGGTCATAAACTCAATGTAGTCTGACAGTTCTCAAAACCAGTGTGAAATTATCATGAACCTCAATTTCTGAAAAATCGTCTGCATGATTTTTTGCATATACATGAAAAAACAATTTTTTGAATATAACAATAATAATTAGTATTTTCATCACACGTTCCATCTCTTGAATTGCTTTGTATGTATTAATTGTCATGACACCTCTGTGAGTTAGGTAACAATGTTAGAGTGAATTGAATAATTCACAATGAATAATTTATTTGAAGAAGTTAGTCCCTTGGTTTGCTCTCAGAATATCCATCAGAATCTTACTACTTGCTAAGACGTTAAGTGTTTAAGGGTTGAGTTTTTTTTGATTTTGCATTCTAGTGACATTTATTAATTACAGATACTTCTGTTCAACTTCAAGCTATTTCAGCTACTTTTTGTGTGCTTGATGTGATAAAATAAAACATTAAAATAATGTTAAGATGGTAGGAGGATGAGTACATCCTAGACACAAATCACTTTTTTCTTTTTTTTGATTTCCAGAATTCATTTCTCTGTACTGTGTCAGATCCCCAGGCGAAGGCACTCTCGGTCTTGGGACATACTTCTTTGCACCAGAGAGATGGAGCAATTTTCCCTCGCTGGTTAAACTTGCTTTGCTCTAAAATGAGAGAGCATCAGCTTGAAGTCAAGTCAAATTTGTAAAGCCAGCATGACAGATATATAGTGGATGTTCAAAATCCAAATATAATCCACTAGGCAGGAAGAAGTTAATGTATCTAGAAACTTGCTATTTATAGCTGCTACATGACTGGAACAGGAGATTTCCAACCTTGAAGGGCAGGCATCAAATTCAACTGGTAAAAGACCCCAAAATCTTATTTTTTGAGGAAGAAAGAATTGAGAAGAGGGAAGGAGAAATTTTATCGCTAGAAGTATAGCATTGATATGTTTAAGATTCTCATCATTTTATTAGTAAAGAAAATAACAGGTTCCCAGATACTCTCTGAAATCAAAGGCCTGATGGAAGCCAATTGAAATCAGTGGGAAAATGTCAGTAGGACTCGGATCAGGTCTTCAAAGTATGAATAAGCGGTAATCAAGAGTAACTTTACACTGAAGAACTACAATGAAAACATGAGCTATACTCGTTGTAGTAGGATATAATAAGAGAAAGTGATTGTGATTACTGGATTTCATAATAAGTTTAGAAATATATTCCTGCTTTGGTTTAAAAAAAAAAGAACAAAAAATGACAAAACTTCAGGTGTTTATAAACCATATTTTATAGTCTGAAGGAAGGTTTTCCACATCAACTCAAATACAATGCATGTGTTTATATTAATGACACTATATTGTGTTGTCAGTTTCAGTAAACCGATGTTATTATAGACCTAATGTATGGAAAGTGTCATGAATGAGGCTGCACAAGGGCACACACTATCCAAGACTTTAAAAAAAAAAAAAGTTATTTAACTTTTAGGAACACTAAAAACACAAACTGTGTCACATAAAATTAGAAATCAGTTCATAAAATAGTAATAACTGACCTGCACAATGTAAATTTCCTGAAATGTGCGCTCATGTTGGCAGCAAGTAACAGCTAATGAAGGGAGTTTACAGAGCTGATTAACAAGGCCCTATGCTTTTTATTAGACTCATTTTGTTAATCCCTAAAATTAAGGAATTCCAGGTGTATGGAGCCAAGTATGCAAATGATTTCCTTCCGTCTAGCTGCTGATTTCATAAAAGGTCCTCCAAACAGTGAAATAAAACACAACATGCATAATGTGGAAAGCTTTACTACATATGAGAGAACAGTCTGGCTTTACAGAGTTAAGCACTGTGTGCTGTAAACTCGCCACAGATACAAATTTGAACAAAGCTGTAAAATAAGTATAAATAAGTAAATTAAAGGAATGAATAAAATGGAAGAAAAAAAAACCAAAACAAAACAAAAGAAAAAGCATGCCTTTGGTTTATTGATTGTCAGTTCAGCTGTTGCTACAGCTGAAAACAATATACCTAAAATTAAGCTTATCAGACTAGTGTAAGGCATACAGATCTCTGCTGAAGCAGAAACAGATGTAAAATGATAGAGGAAACCATCATAATCTGCTAAAGATGTACCAATTAGTCTGGTGGTGCTATGGTACTGCCTATGTTTCTTATGTACAATTATACTTTAAAACCGGCTTATTAGCCTATAATGTATGCAAATACGTAACTCAGTTTAATTTGGGGTATACAGGCCTGGCACCATTAAAGTCAATATAAAACTCCTCTGACTAAAACAAATATACACCCTCAAGCTGCTCATTACTTTCACCTCCTTTAATCTTGTCACAGTTCGGCAAAGTACTTTAGCATGTGAGGAGTCCCAGTAACTCTTAAAATTAACCCTAGCTTTTGAAATTCAACAGGCTATAAAATACTCACTACCTTTTGGGGCAGACTGCTTTGCTTCTGTATGACATTATATAGACAATTCATTTCCACATTAAGTTTTAAAAGCTTATAATTTCTGCGAGTCCAATGTTACATGTTTCAGGATGCTTTTTTTTCCATAGCATGGATAGGCACTGTCCATTCATCTGAGAATAGTCCTTATTTACCTCGTGGGATGAGTGGGGCCATAAAACAAGCAGGAAAGGGAAGAATTTCCAGATTGGCAAGCTGTGGTTTACCTGGAGTCAGTGAAAAGCCATGAGGCCAAATCCTGGAAATGCAAGACTAAACGATGAGTGAGTTCAGGGGGAGGTAACATGCTGCTATAGAAGCACACTCATTATGAGAGACAAAGACTCAGGAGTCTGAGATGAGTCTGGCAGTGGCTTTGATGATGTGATCAGAAAGGTACTAATTCCACACAAATAAACCAGCTGTTAGTCTCTGGTTGCTGGAGTCCATGGTAATAGAAAGAAAAGCCCTCATACTGCTTTATCACGTATCTTATATTCTTTACAATGAACTTAACCTTCAGGATTTGGTCCTGAGAAGGCACCCTTACTCAGTTAAATGGATGAAGTCAGTAAGAATGTCCTTGTAACCTAAGCTTACTTACAAGTATACAGGACTGGATGTTTAGGTAGGTACTATCTAGTAAACTCATCTTGCGGGAGTGTGGCAAGGTGAACTGATGGCATCTGATACAATGAAAACAACCTTCCTGGGAAGGTACTGTACACCATGTCCTGCGGCTGCTAAAGGCATCTAGGCAATTGTCTAGCTTCAGTATCATATCTACAGGTGAGACTGGCTATGGATTTTCCACAGAGCAGCCCCGGGAAGGCTACCTGTGGGCATGAACTATCTGATCTTCTAAGTTCATTTTCCTGACTAAATGACATAGAGCTTTCCTCTGTGTCCTGTCAGTTTAAATATTGCACGTCATGCTCTTGGATTGTTCATTTCACATAAAAAAAGTCTTCTTTCAAACAGTTTCTTTCAAAATCTCTCTTGGTCTCAGGACACTACTGTTTTATGTACTAGGTTGGAGGAAAAGAAACCAAAACCGCCTTTGTCTCTTGTGTAATGTGTGTGACTGTGGTTGCTGCATTCTAGCTTTGGTCCTAATATATTTCAAAATGATATTTCTCTAGTGATACACTCAGAAAAAAATAGTACTTACATTCCAGCCAGGCTCACTCTACTTTTTTAAAGGTGCTTAAAAAGAGGAAATAATTACATTTATGGCCACTTCACAATAACCAAGCAAAATGGCAATGATGTAAATGACAATATGGCCATGTGTGCTCTTAACACACTTGTACTATTCACGTGCTGTTATACGAGACACTGATATTTGCATCCTCATAAACTAGCAGTGCTTGCAGATATTTACTTATGACATGAAAAAAAATTGATAAAGAAAAAATAATTGATAAAAGTAAATATTAAAAGGCAGTTTCAGTTACTTGACTTTCCAGTTTGTTGCATGTTTGTTGATAGAACAGACAACCATAAACTGTGTGCTGAGGTTTAAAGGTATTCACTGGGTGCTGGAAATAAAAAAAACCCAAACACCACAATCTCAAAATCTTAAGAGTTAACCACAAGTCCAGTTTGCTCAGTTCAGATCTGAGTCCAACTTTGAGTCAAATAGAAAATATTGTTATAAACCTTATGCAGTTAAAAAGTGCCTTTTTTCCAACCTGTTCTTTAATAGCACTTGTGTGCTGCTAATACAAATCATGTTAAAAAGGCTCTGGAGCAAAGAGTTTGGGTAAAAGTTGGAAGCATGGCGTGTGGTTATTATTACAAATTTTGTCAGGGAAGAGTAGCTGCCAGGACTTGGATTGACAGTGAGTGAGCACACCATGTTAGTACGCAGGGCATCAGTTCACAACGTTGCATAGAACATGCCAATGCTTTTTTTGGTCCCCCAGGAAAGATGTAGGAGGACGTGATGAGAGGCAGTTGTGAATGAGCATTCTTTGACAAAGGTCAAATGCAATTGTTTGCCATCTGCCCTTTGCCATGTGTGTTGTATTTAATCTCAGCCGTCATCTTTAGCAAGCTGTACCAGAGAACTATATGACATATTGTGGTAACAGTATCTTCAGCTACACCTTTCTGACATACTAGGATATCCTTTCAGATTGCAAATAAAACATTTTGAATAAAAATCACAGGTAGGAGAAAGCTTCCATTAAATGAAATCAATAAGTTTATTATTCAGCCTATCATAAATACAAAAGTAATAACAGATTTCAGCATTCACCATAAATTCATTGCGAAACTGGTATAAAGAAAACCTTTTACAGCTGCAAGAAGTACGTCACTCATCCAACCCAGTGGTAACAAGAGTAAATACAGCTCAGAATCATATTATCCAATGTGCAAAACAAAGAATTCTTTCATAAACTCACCTAATTAGTCCAACTAATGTACATGTTCAAAGTCTAGGATTAGCCAGATATACATGTACTATTATACTCTAAGAATTTTGCAGAAGAATGACGGGATTTTTTTTTTTTTAAAAAGGAAACTAAACACGAGACTTGGATACTTAGCATTGACATTTTGAAAAGAGTGAAAACAAAAGCTTGATCCTTTGGTCATTTAATGCTTGATTACTGTTGATTTTACATGAAGCCAATGGACCTATTTATGGGAGTATGCAGGATACCAGAAGTTGGTAACTCTAGTTCCAGTTAAAATATGTTTATCATTGTGTGAAAAAATGCAATGAATTGTGGAGTTCAAACAGATAATTACATTCCAACTTACGACACTGAACCCTTCAGTCAGACCAATATCTAATAAGGAATCTGTGAATAGTACTTCCATTAATATAATCATAGTAACTATGGCTATAGGTGCTTTTCTATCCTGCTATGAAGCTAAATAAGCATCTTCTGTTGCAGATACTCCTGGAACTCAGCTTGGTCCTTGATAATGAAGTGTAGGACCAAACTTTGCTGAGAGCCACGGTCATTTGCAATCTCAGAAATGCTCAGGTTGTGATCTAGATCCATTCACCTGTTTCACTCCATCTGGAGGGCAGTAAGGCACCAAGTTGCTCGGAGAGTCGAGAGACCCATTTTGACCTTCTCCCAATGTCACACTCACATTGCAGTGCCCATCTCTCACAGGCACGATTTTGAGATGGTTTCCAAAGATGTACTTTACTGACAGCATCCTTTTTATCTATGGTCATATGCTGGTTTCATGACTGTCATCAGGTTTTCATTGGCAGAGTCAGTGTGTACTAGCTGTCCTCATAAAATACTGGGGTAAGAAGGGGGCTATTTGTGATCAAAGCCGACTTTACAGATTTCCTTTCAAGAATTCGATTTCACCTAAAAACAGATCAAAGAGGTTTTTCTTTATAATAATGTTTAGAGGGCAGCAACTTGGCATTCTTCTTGGCTCTCACCTTTCTGCATAAATTTCTGAGTAGATTAAACCACTGCAGCTCTCTTGAGAAAAACACATTCCCAGGAACCTCAGACTGCATGGTCTCAGCATCACTTTTCATATCTCTCTAAGGCAGAATTTCAAGCAAAGCCACAGTGACCTGTCTGGTTACTAGTTTCATATACTTTATATCCTACAAAGCCAGACACAGTTATTGGTCTTGGCCACCTCTCCCTGCACCTTATGAGACATGCTGCCTAAATGCTGTTCCTAAACCCTGTGTCTGACTCTTCCATCGTACAGTCTGCCAGCTTGAGTCAATGAAGATGAGGAACATTCTGTGAACTCAAGCTGTTTATTTAATAGGTGAATATAGATTTAACATCTTATTCTTGAAGACTTGGAAGCAAATTATTAGCCCTTGTGGAACTGCTCTTCCAAACATCCTCTGTGCAGCTTGATGCTTTATTGTGATCAATTTAAAGTATGAAAATATTGTAGAACCTAGACTCAGGGGGATTATTGCATCTTATAAGTTATAAAAACCTCACTGTATTTCTAACTCCAAATAAGATTGTAGTCTTAGAGTCAGAGAGTAACAGTTCATGGTAGGATGCACCATGGATAAATAATTTAACAAAGAGTCATTTTACATACACAGAGAATGATAGTCAACATTTGGAATAAACTACCAGAAACAGCAATAGCAATAACAATCATTTCGGGAAAGTTACACAAATATGTGTGGAAGAATAAAGTAAATCTGCTAGCTCTAAAAATGTTCCAGGCGTGGACTAGGCACAGACTTTAGTCTCCTTTCATGTTATAATTTTCTGGTTTTGCTTTCTCTGAGAGACTAAAGCATATATTCAATCAAACTCACTGCACTAAATCTGCTATATGGTTTATCTTGAGCTTTAACTTCAAAGTGTTTTTACCTATTAAGAAACTGATTGTTCCTCTGTAATTGAAAGAGGAAGAAACTATTTTCAGAGTATGAAGATAACAAAACTGTTTTACTATAACATGACATACATGTTATAATTTATATGCATTGGCTCAGGTTCTCCTTTTGCTTACCTGGTCTGGTGCACTTTTCTCATGTGCATGTGACCTTCAGACGGTGGAAAAATCCTTTTCAGAAGGAGGACAAAGTTGCATTATTACCGAAGGAAAAGAATCTGTAGATATGGTGGTGTGATTCAGAGGTTAAATTCAGTTTCTGCCTTTCATGTGATATAAGACATTCATCCATAACTCTTGCAGTTCATGAGAATGCTGGAAATTATCTCAAAATGGGTGTTGAGAAGAGAAGAAAGGCAAGTTGAAATGAAGCAAATACTTTACTTCATCTGACTGAAATTTTAACTTATACTCTATTTGACTTTTCTGGGGTTTTATTTTATGGCCCGAATGGGTAGCATATTTCAAGCCATTTTAGAACACCTGATTACCTGTGTTCCTGCAAGTTGTGAATCCAGAGATTCAAGCTGTTGCATTGCAGCTTATTTCAGCATTGCGTTGTCATTGAAAAAATACAACTGCAGACACAGCATGTAGGTGGTAGAGAACCTTTGGTGTGTACAATGGAGTTCCTATTTTAAGAGCAGGGAGCAGGGTGTTTTTCAGTTAGAAGAGCTTTATGCCTTCAAAACAGCTCTCATTAGAATAGGTTTGATTGACTGTGAGCCTCTTTCGTTATTTTTTCTCTAGTTCTCCTATAGGCAAAGATCAATTGATGTCACACCTACCTGTTTAAAAGTCACGAGAAAAACTCTACTGATTGCAGCCAGAATTACAGCCTGCCACAAACAGCCTCGTATTCAAGAATGTAATGGTTAGTCAGAACCACAGCGTTAATTCTAGCACAAGCTGAACTCGAGCTTCTCAAAACATTTTGTACAGTAACTAAGAAAGAAACTTGAAAAGTGTGGGATTTGCAAAAATAGTCTGATCAGCCTAGAAATATTAATGTCTGCTCTGCAGGATGAAAAAGAAAGTGTTTATGAATAATTACCATGCAGTAATATTTAAAATATTACTCTATTTCCCTCTTTTTAATAAGGAGAAAATCTTTGTCAGATATTGTTTTGGTAGGTGTTAGCTGCTTAGTAATGCTAAACTGTAGCATTTTTGTCAGAGGACAAAAAACTCCCAGAGTGTATATGAATTGCCGGTGATGTTTAGGTGACCTAAAGTTTAACAGCTTTAGCACTAGCTCTGTAAATGAAGCAAAAACAAAACAAAAAATACCTCAGACCATGCATTAGCTGCCAAATCAGCAGAACTGTGGTTATTTCAGCAGGTTTTTTTGAGTTGTTAAAGTTATTTGTGTACTGAGCATTAATTCTCATGCAAAGGAACAACACAAGCCATTCCACACAGAAAGAAAACGAAGTTGGTGTAAAAACTGTTCCCATGGTGCAGGTCCTGTCACTGAGTACCAGTGACTGTGCAGGTAGATTAAGTAAAACCAAACTGACTTTTTGTTAATGCTAACAGACATTGCAATATAAATATGGAGCTATTGTCTGCCTTCCTCATACACAACTGATTTTAAAAACATGTTGAATGACTCAGAGATTATCTCCTCATATTGAAACTCATTATGAAGTCAAGTGGTAGGAGGTCATCCATAATGTTTTCTAGCAAAGTACATAGATAGCACAGCATTAACTATTGAGAAATAGGAAATAAGTTTAGAAAAAGAACATTCTCTAGAACAGGAAGAAAAAAAAAATCCCATTATGCAGCCACACAGCAATAGAGGGCTTCAACCTGAGATGTTGCATGTCCACTTGGTCAGGGTCAGGCCCAGAGGTGCTCAGCTCACAGCTTCCCTGCCTGTAATAATCTGGTGTTGCACCCCAGAGAAGTATTGAATCAAATCTATTGAATTGTTGCAGTTGTTGAGCAGAAATGCCTTTCAAAGTGTTTTGGGTCGTTTGGTGGCCATACTATGATATGCTATGCTAGGCAGATTTTATAGACTATTAAATAAAAATCAGAACCATGTCTCCCCATCAAAGAATTTGCTCTACTGCCTCTAGGATACCACACAGAAACTTTTCTCCTTGTCTGTGAGACATCAGGAGTGCAACAAGTGTGTAGAGAGGCAGGTCTGGATATTAGCAGATATCTGAGGAAAAAAGGAGAATCCTTTTTAAAATTAGGTACAGCTTCAAAGGTTTTGTCTCGTTCTTTTTCTGACCAGGAATCTGGCTGCAATACTTATGCAACTACTCAAGTTATTGGCATGTGTTCCGGGTTACAGAAAGTCTCAGTTGAGGTTATGAAAAATTATTTTAGCACCTACTGCATAAGTGTATTTGACTATTCTAATTAGATAGATGTTAAATTATATTTCAAATTTAGCTGGTTAATATGAAAACTATTATTAAGGAACATTCCTTCATGTTCTAAATGAATGATTGAGTGTGTCATTAATTTATTTTATGGCAGGAACGTGACTAGCGGAAGAAATTCTAGGTGACTGTTTGGATAGTAAGTACAGAGATTTAAGATTTGATTGACAATCGAAATTTCTGTTAACCAGAAAGAACTGAAGAAAGAGTCTAATCACTGACAGAGAAAATCCATTTGCTTCAACATATTAAACAAATGTTTCTTTGTTATAAAAAGGAACATTTTGTTGATTTCTAAAGTATTCAAAATAACAGTTTTAGAGAATCTAATGTTTTTTTATATTTAGGCACCATGAAATTGATTGTTCTGAATGCCTTGAAAATTTAATCTTATGAGTAACTATACACACACTGTTAGTTCTATTAATTTTGAAGAATTACTTACATGTGCACAGTTATAATTTTCTTCTATTATGAAAAGTTATCCTATATCATGCAGCTGGAGCCTGTCAGACTCTCCTCATTCATGCAAAGACCACGTAAGGCAGTTGGGAGGTTTGGCCTGCAGCACGGAAAGGCTTTTCCCAAAGCCCGCTTGCCTGAGTTTTGCTGTAGGATTGCCTTTCATCGCAGTTTAAGGCCACCGAGCAACCTTCCTCTCTCTCACCTCTGACACTTAAGGGCTAAAGCTTTTCCTCTGAGCAGGCTGGGCTCTGCCCACTTGTATTACCACTGTGCCCCTGCAGCAGAGCTGGGATATCCCCCACCCTGGGAGGCTCCTGTTTGCTCTGAAGGACCTGAGAAAGCATTTTGGTGCTTGCTAGTTTGGCCTCCCTCCTTTGGCTATTTGGTATTCCTGTCTGAAGTGAGCTATGTTGCTGGTCTTCCTACAGCTTCACTAACCATAATTTAAGATTTTCCTCTCATAACTAACAAAAAGATATTTTCTATTATCGTGGAGTCATACTGTATTCTCAACTATAGCGGTACAGCACCCTCAGACTACACTCACCCTCACAGTGATAATGTATTTTTAACATCCATATAGATCAAATGGTATTGAAACACGAAAATCTTGTCATAATTGTAACTTCAGTTCAAAGAAGAATCTTACCTTTGGTTTAAGGCTGAACTATTAGTCACATTTTCCTCTGAAAGTGTAACAAATCCCAACAAGTACTATCTGGCAATACCAAGACCACATAAAAAGCTAAAAATCTGATTACCAAAACAAACTGTTTATTTTTGATGTCTGAGTATTTCTGGGATTACAGACAAGAATAAATACATTCAAACTCTGTCACGTAATTCTGACTTTGCAGTTTACTGTGCTTAGAAAAATTTTATTTTGTTCCTCGTGTGTCCAGCATTGATTTTTTAATTTCATTTCCCAGTGGAGTACTGTTCCAACTCAGGAACTGTAATGTCCTGGCAGTTAATGAGGCTTACAAGGGAAAAAAGAAAAAAAAAGAAAAGAAAAAAAGAAGTTTTAGTACTTCTCTGTTAGGATTTAATCTCTTTGAGACTAACTCTACTCTGCAATTCTGATTAATTTAGGAATTGACTCCTCTGCAGACTATGAAGTATTGCTGATTCAAACTGGCATCAGGGAAAGCAGAACTGCGTCTCTTATTTTGGTCAAAGTCAAGGATAAAAGCTTTTTAAAATTATTTTAATAATTTACACCATAACAAAGTTGAAGATAATAGAGGTTTTAAAGGCCATCTTCTAGCTGAGGTTTCTTTAAGATGTGTCAAAAAAGCCAAGAGCTGGAAATAAGCTAAGTAAATATGTAAGGGTCCAAGCATATGCGTTAGTAATGTATTCTAATGTGCAGTTGCACTGGCCACTATGTAGAAATTGTGAATTAGGAGTACTATCTTTGTTCAACAAATTTAAGTGTATTGTACTCTTCCAGCAGTGTAATGAACATTTGCACTGAGTGAAATCCACCATGTGCCAGGGGTCAGCACAATCTAGTCACCCCTTAATTCCTACTTAAGTGCTGCTTTGAAGGCTTAGGTGATCCCCAGTCCTTGTGCTAACATACCACCCATGGGTAACCCCCCTGCCCACTGCATTAGCTCCAGGGGCTTGTTACAGCAGGCCTTACTTTGCCAAAAGAGAGCCTAGAAATCTGTCCCAGAGCCTAGCGATCAGTACAGCCTAAGCTTAGTTTTCAGCAGCAGAAATAAAATGGTTCAAGAGTAATGCAAGTTGTGGTGCTGAGCAGGATGAAGGGGACTTTTCTTACCCTCCGCTTGCCATCTGGCCACCAGTCGGAAGACACACTAGTATGTATTTAAATAATCTGTAATCTGCTGCACTGATGGCAATATTATAATCAAACCATAACCTGTTAGCACCTGGTGAAATCTTGTCAATGGAGAGTTGGACAAGGAGCCAGAGGGATCTGGAACTGGATTCCCAGCTGTACCCGATTCAGCAGG
>NW_009190756.1:85444-126925 GCF_000690835.1 Fulmarus glacialis
GCAGGCGAAGTCTATATATTCTCATAAGCACAGCTTTGACCTTCTTAAGGACCCCTTTACAGGGCCCTCCAATATACAGTGGATCCCATGAGTAATGCTAGAGGCCAGGCAGGTCCTGTGCTTTGTATGTGGCTAAAAAGTGCTGACTACCTGGGGTTGGAAGGCACTTACATACAATAGTGTTTCAAAGTGTTCACCTGTTATGAAATTATCATAATGAAGTCCTCCAGAGAAAGTTCATTAGAATGCTGCTCAGCTGCTGTCAACAATATTCCAGCAAGTGTAATTATATTTCTGTAGGACTGTTACTGCATAATTATGCATCTGGCATAAACTGAATTATATTTGCACAATATTAAGAGATGCATTTTAGTGTGTTGAGTGTTTGAACTTAATTTGACCACCTTTCTTTTTGAAAAGTTCAATATCAATGTGAGTAAATTAGAACTGTTAACAAAAAAAATCAAAATTCATGTTAGATCTGAAATGCACAAATGCAAATATTTGGTCAAGGTACACACTGCTGCTTGCAAGAGGGATACACTATCAAAATGGTCACTGCAGTGTGTAGAGCTGTTGAAAGATGGTAGTCTGGTTTTACGTAATCTATATATGAGACCATAGATGAAAAATTAGTGCTAACGTCCTCAGAACTTCCCTGGAAGACTTGAGAGTGTGTTGATTCTATAGATAGCAAATAAATGATCAGAAGAATAATAGACTGCAAAAGGAGATGCCTTGCAGGCTGGCAAAAAACCCCACCCAATTTAATTTGCAGCAATGGGTTGGAAATAAGAACACTCTTGTGACCTCTGTCAAACTTCTACTGAGATACAGGGGTAGCATCATTAAGAAAAATTTGAAGTGCAGAAGACAGAATGGATAAACTCCTTTGAACTATTTCAAACTACAATTTTAACTTGGAAGTAAATTTCTCAAATCAGTAGGAAGATACCAATTAAAAATACCATTGGAACATATCTCTCATTGTGCAGCTAGGATCCTAGACTTTAATCTGTACTACATCAGCAAGATCATCTTAATTCTTTTCTCTTACAATAGAGGGAAAGGGGCAAATTTCATTCAAATCCACAGTCACAGGGACTTCTGAATAATATTAGACAGACATTGTACTCAGTAACAATTCCCTCAGTCTTCAAGGGAACAGACCCAAATTGCTTTGAGACCCTTTACAATAAACATATATTGTATGTGCAAATGATTCTAAACCAGTTTCTGGTGGTTTCAGAAGGTCCCTGAACCAACCCACAATATTTGCCAGACATCACTGATTTGAAGTCGGTTTTTAGCATGCAAGACTTAATTCAGTTTGGCTAATGAGTATCTTGAACTTGTCTTGATCACAAAGGCTAAGTTTATCCAAAACTTTCATCAGTCAATGGTAGTTTGCCTGATCAGAGAGTGAAATAACATTCCCTGGTACCAGCACGATTGTTATATAGAAGTAATTTTCTCCCCTGACATTGGCCAATAGTACTGCCTGATGTGTTTAGGTTCTAGGCAGAGAAAAAATGACCAAAATCCATACTTTTTGCTCAAAATTTCATATTTAAAGTCAAATCACAACAACATCTGGTTAAACTGGTATGGTAGCAAATAAAACAAGGGTTCAATATCAACTCCAGCCATCAGAGTATCTAATCACTTTAGCAGATGAATGGATTAATTGAACACTGCATAAAACACTGAACATTTTCTTCTGTTAATCATTCGCTGATTCACCTTGAGGGTAGGATAAGTGGTGGATTAACCTAAACTTAATTTGTTCCTTCTTAGGCCCCATACTTGGAAGGAGCCTTACTGTATTCACTCAGCAATTTACTCACTGGCTGCACTGACTGACACCTTATCCTTTCAAAGGACTGACAGTTTTTCAGAATTTATAAAAATATCTGTTGTGTTATATAAACCTCTATACGCTGGAGGTGTTAATATGTCTAATTATTTTGTGATATTAAACTCACTTTATAGTTTGCCCTTTGATGTCAGGCTTCTTAAAACTAACAAAACTGCATATTGATATAGCTGATGTTTGGGAGTAAGTATTTGCAAAATCTTTCTGGTGATGTATTGTCTCAGCTAAAAGAGCAAGTACAACACCAGTATCTTTGACGGTAGTTTCCATGAACCTGTTCAGCAGAGTTAGCAGAGTGCCGCAGCTGGCTATCTTATCTCATTTTACAAAACAGTGACTTAACTTTGTCATTTGCTATAGTAGCCAAAGCAAATAAATATTGATCACGCTGTGAAACATTAGGGTTTAAAGTCACTGGAACTTACTACGATGAGTTCCAGAAGGTGTACTAACCAATTTCCATGGAATATATATAGTGCCAAGGGTAAAGCCATGGCGGTTTTAATTGCTGGAGATCTGTATAATGTACTGGATGTGCAGGAAGTCCCGTAGCCTGTCTGAGCTCCTAGGACAAGCAGGTTTCCTAACTGGTATCTCTGAGAGAATTCATGAGTGTCTTTGGGTAAACAAAGGATTCAAGTGACATCACTATATCTTATCCGACATATATTTGAAGTTATCATTTTAAGGAGATTTGCCTTCATTGCCAAAGACTGGTCAATAAATAAAACCATATTATACTGTATCATTCAAATCATAATTAACTGCTCTGTATTCTCTAAGCATGTATGATCAGTTAACTAGTCTATGCTTTTGCTAGAAATCTCAGTTGATCACTTATTTCATGAAAAAATAATCCATGGCTGAACCTTTTTCTTTTGAAAGTCATAAATTAAAATCAGTGGACCCTGTTAAGTGCAGCTTCACAAATTAATATGAAATATAGTGCTTTTTCATAAGGTTTGAGAACCAGATTTAAAAGCATATTGGTGTTTGTGCACAGCAGGCAATAATGATCCATTATCCTGCAAGCAGAGGAGCTAGCAGCAACACATAAATAAGAAGCAATTGGACCATCTGCTTTGATTTCTGTAGCATCCCCAGAGGATGTGAGCAGGAGCTGACACTTCTCTCCATCTGCCCTTACATTATCAATTACAGTTAAATTATGCTGCATGCTACAAGGCTGGCAGATATGGATTGTAGATCGTGGCACCTGAAAAATATAGAAGAAAATACATATGTTGCAAGCCAGCTGTTTATTTACAAGTTCTTGACGTTTTTCCTCACTTTCTTTGATGCCTTTTTCTAAAGCTTCTAAGAGACATCTCTGCTTAGTGTGAAACAGAGAAGAAATTAGGAGTAACAGTATAGCACCAGGCACAAAATATTCCAGTTCCCTGCTTTATGGTTGAATCCTGAATGGAGCACAAAGCATCAGGTAGAGCAGATTTTAAATTTTGAAAAAATAAGTTCTGAGTACCTCTGGGTCAACTGCTTTAGCCAGTGTTTATAAAACATGTTAGAGCAGGAGGGGCAACGCACCCTGTACATTTTTTTTAGCTTAGGAATCACGTGTAAAACTGTAACTTTTATGAAATGTTAAGTGTTTATGAAAGCTCTGGGAGTGGTAGAAGCTGGAATTGAGGGCCACAGTTGCCGTGTGCTGCGAGCAAGCGCTCTGTCCAAGTGTCTTACTGCAACCCAGAGGAATGCTACTCCCTTTTGACCAGGGATAATTTTGTTGTAAGTTCATTCAATTTTCGACCTGTTTGATGGATGGTTGCCAGTCGTGCTGAATTGCATTTTGGTTTTGTAGTATGGTATTCTGGCCATCGAAGCTGACATATGAACACTACTTAACAACTTTCCTTTTGCCCTGACTGCAATTGGAAGCCTGGCGCATTCATCAATCGCACTAGCCGGTTAACCAAGGGATGCTCCAAGGCAAACACACTCCAAACTTTGAACATTGTGCCTTTCTCATAGTTTCTAACACTACTCCTTGCATTTTCAATATCATTAGCCCTCTCATTAAACAAGGCCTTTAGCAAGTGCTACAAAATAATAAAATTGATTACATATGTTTTAATAGCCTCTTGCTGATGCTGTCTGATCAGTAGAGGCTATTAGAATAAGACAGAAGTTAGCAGAAAAAAAAAAAAAAGAATCTGAAAAGACCAGAAAGAAAAGCTTGAACACAAAGTAGCAAATAGCATGCAGCAAAGAGGAGCTGAAAAAAAGGGATTTATCTGCGTTATGACTACTTGCTATAATTTAAAGGTGCTTTCTCTTCCTGAAATTCCAACAGAGGACTGTTATGGGTGAGCTCTGGGAGTTCCAGAAAGGAAAGATGGGCTATCTTGCTATATATGGGCTATATTCTCACATTCTTACAATTGCATATATTTTACTTATTTTGCCTTTACTTATTGGGAGCATTTGGCATTAGCAGTAATGCTATCTGAGGAGAGTGTATTGCAGGTTCTGCCTCCTGTGTCTTACTTTATAGGACTTTCCGGAGGCCATTCCACCCTCTCTGAAGTGAAGGGGTTTTGTTACATTCAGTCTAGAAAGCAAAATATTTTGCTCCCTGGTTTTCTTCCCTGAGTCCTCTGAGGACTGTCCTTCCCTTTTTTCGTTGCTTCTTGCAGTTGTCTGTTTTTGTACCTGCCTCATTATGCTATGGCTTCTTCTCCCTGAATTTGCCTTTTGAGGGTTATATTGACAAATCCAGTTTTCCAGGGGGGAAAACATGGTTCTTACTGGCTTCACACCCATTCCTCTCCACACGTGTTAAAATGATAATATTACTTTCTATTGCAAAGTGATTTATCATGCGAGGGATATGAGAATTGTCCTTGGATGATGGAAGACAGAGCCCTACCCGGGCAAAGTTGCCTTATTTCCTCATTGAAGTGGAATTTATCAATATGTTTGTAACAGGATACGTTGGTATCTGTCTTGAGCCTGCCTGCTCTAGCAATGTTGTTATCCTTGGCATGGACATGTAGGAAATTTTCTCTTTATCAGCCTACTGTTACCGAATATGCCCTTGGAGAGGCCAGACCTTCCTTCCACTATTGGTCACAAAGCCCAGACTAAAGCAGCAAACTCGGGGTCCATTTGTATAGTTGTTGTAAGAGCTTTAAAAGTCTTGTGAAATGACACTCTCCCAATCTTCAGGACTTTATGTGTTTATGCTAACTTTATGCTAACCCAAGAGTGTCTGTGTGCTTGTCTGCATCTGGCCGCTTGTTCATGCAGGCCTACGTAGAACACTAAATTGTGTTATTCACAAGTGACTGAGATACTTGGATGAGAGGTTGTTAAAGGTAACGTGTTTCGAAAACATCGACCTACAAGACTTGTTCAAACCATATAAAATGATTGTGATGGAAAAGTTTTGATTTTAAATGAGAATGTCTTAAAATTAATTGAAATTGTCTCAGGTTCCAGACTTGCGTATTATTATTGAACAATCCTTTTTTGCTGCTTTGTTGCCAGGAAAGCTCAGTATTTATTTTCCTCCCTTTTCATGGGGGAGGGGAGAAATCAGAACAGCTCTGTGGCGCCATGTACTGTCTGAATTCTATAAGTAACCAACATCTTGCAGCACCTTTGTAACAAAATGACTTTAAAATGTTGGATTTTTCCAGTAGAACAATGATAAGAGTAAGAAACCTGTAAAATAGCAAAGAGCAGCCAAAAAGTCTAAAGTAAATTAAACACATTTCACATTCTGGATATAGCTCACAATAAGCCATCCGGAAGAATATTTGTGAAATCACAAAGAAAAGTTTTACTTTCTTAGTCATCACATTAAAATAAAATCTTTTTTTTCCTACTCGTTCTATGAAGTAGGCTTTCAATTTGCATGTTTATGTACAGCAGATAACTATGTGAAAAACATTAGTTTTCTAGTTTACATATGTGGTCCATAAAACTAGAGTTACTAGCTCAGTGGGTAATTATTTCTATGAAATTATTATAATAGCTTTGAACAAGGATTTACATTACTATGGTAAAATAACTAACAGTTATGTATATTATATTTCATTTTTCAGCAGCAACGTTTGTGTTTTGAAAGATTGTCCCTCAGAAGTTGTATATCTTTTGGACAGGGAAGGGCAATAAATGAATGTGCATATTGTTAATACTTGCATTATAAAGAACAATGCGAGTTATGAATCTGTAACTTAGCTAAAAACTCACTGAAGACAAAAGAATGAATTTGTCATCTTTTTAAAGAGCTTTTGATGAGATGCTTGGTTCAGGTTATTAATCAGACAATCTTAAAGTAGGTGTTTTGTCTAAGTAATAAATTGTAAGATGTTTTATAAATTATGGAAGGCAAATTCTGTCTCTCTCTCTCTAAGCCCAGAATGGATGTTCAAATGCTGCAAATATTGTATAATGTCTCTGTCTGTATAACGTCGCTGTATATGCGATAACTAGAAGTAATAAGAAGGTACCTAAGAAAGGCTTCAAAACTGCCTTAACAAAGCTCAGTAAAAAATAAGGCTTTTAAGGCAAAAGCTATGTCAGGCCTTTTCACACTGCTAACCCTCAATGTTAGGAAGTTGCCTAAATCCAAATGCTCTAAGTTCACTTCTGGCATCAAGCTTGAAATCTTTGACCTCAGAAATCAGGTTCTTGTTTTTTGCCAGAACTGGGCCCTTGCAAACCAGTGCTGAAGCACTAGAAAAACAGGGAGGGGAATGGTTTCAAGTCCATAAAGATGGAACTTTAAAGAGTCCAAACTGACAAATGTCAATATAAAAATATTCTGTGGTTGATTACAATTAAATAATTCAATTTCTGTCAACTTGGAGACCTGTCTGACTAGCAAAGAGAGAGCCAGGCTCCCCACAGACACCAGACCCCTTGGCAGACCACCTGAATGGGATGTCTTGGTCCTTAGGTGTGGCCAACGTGGTATCAGACATGCGACTCAGAGTTGGAGCTCTTGCAGTATTGGCCTTCCTACATTCATCGAGTGCTTTTAGGGTCCTAGCTCATTATAATCTTGGCAGAGAGCTGTAAATCCCTTTCCCAGGCAACTCTGAAACGTTTTTGGTTTTAACTGGAATGTAACAAAATGTCAAATTCTCGCATCCTGCATAAAATGGAAATTGTCTACCTATTTCAGCTCAAGCAGTAAAGGATTTGTTTTCACTTAAGCTTACCATCTCCTTTTTTTTTTTTTTTTTAACACAAACAGAAATTAATTCAAAAAATGCATATGTTTCTAATAGCTTTTGATACAGCAAATGGCAGAAGTGGTAGATATTGTCAGTTCCTGTGCATCCAAACTTGTGTATCTAGAAAAGGCTGTATATAACCATTTAAAGATGCTAATAATTAATTTTCTTTTAATTCCACAAGTGTCCAGTGCATTTTCAGGGTAAGAGTGGAACTGAAAGGTACAGTTTCTAAATCTGTGCTAACTGCATTAATAGTGCCTTTTGTATTTCACTTGCTCTGAACTCTGAATCCTCTCTCATGTCAATAGCCTATCTTTTTAAAAGTCTACTGATTAAGTAAATAATTTTGTAGCATGTGAAAGTCCTTGTATTTAATTTGATGGGATGGGAAGCTGCATCTCCCCCTTAAAGTCTAATTAACAGGGAGACTTATCTTCTCTGATGAGTTCATAAGCTGTTCACAGACAGTTGGGATGTAGCAACTTTGCAAGACACTGTTTAAAGATCTCTGACATCTGAGAAAGCCACAAAATCCAATAATCCTACTTTCAGAACTCCAGGGTGTCCTCTGAGATCAATCTCATATCTAAACATCACATAAAGGGAGTGCATTGCGTTATAGACTGGTTTCTATTGAACACCAAGTAAGAAGCAGCATTAGATATTCTTGAAGAAGAGCTTTTATCAGGGGAATAGAAAAGGTTGTCAAATTCTGAAAATTTTACCCATGATTAAAGCGGTACTATGAAAACTGTTACATTTTTAACAAAGGTCAGCTTATCCTCCATAGAACTCTCTTGAGAGTATCCAGCAAATTATTTATTGGGAATAAAGTTGAGCAGCTTTCATGTTTATCTGTGCGTATGAACAGAGCTGGCATTAATTCTCTTGTCTCTAATCACCGTGCTATTGTGTCAAATATCCTTTCAAGTAAGCTTGGGTTCTGGTTTCAGTTGTGCTTTTGGTCCACGTATATTTAGATAAAATTTCAACGCAGTTTTAAATACAGTGAAACTGTCTGAAAAAAGGTTATGTAGGATTCGTAATGTATTGGTGTTCTCATTATCCTTGTGACTGTATTTTTATACATACTCAGGCCACTCACGTTCAGTCTGCCACGCTGATATTTCACAGTGTATTTTTCATAGTGTTATAAGTGGATCTAAGCATTAAAGATCTTTATACCTGCTCTGCAACAAAAACAGAACTAAAAAGGAACTGGTGCTGTAAGTTTAAATTGGGCTGTTTAACCCAATATACCAGCCATGGTGTGGAGTTATTCCAGAATACCTCAGGGGAACACACTTCAGGAGCATGTTTTACTTTGTTCCCAACAGGAAAAATTCTCACGCTGTCGGTCACAGCGTAATAGGGCACTGTAACTCAGCCATACATCTGAACCCATACCCCTGTGTACCTGTTTGCAAGGAAACACAAATTAAATTTTCTTTATTAGTTAATTCATTGAAAATTTTAAAGACTTTCATGAAGATCCGATGAAAGTTTCTAAGGTCTAGCTTTATTCCATTTTTGACTGGTGACGAAATCAGTTTATTAGGTTTTTGGGGTTTTTTTGTTTGGTTTTTTTTTTAAATGGTGTGATTCATATGATTTTGTTGCTTTTCTTTCTTTTGTTTTCCAAAGGCATGTTTCTCTGCCTTAAATCTACATACTAATTTTGGCAAAATTTCTTTTGCACTTCGAGTTGTTGCATTCACTGAATAAAGCATTAAAAGATTAAAACACATAGTTTATATATAGCTAACGAAGGATTGTAATAGAGTTTTTGAATATTGGCCTTTAAGAAGGTCTTACAATATTTAATACAAAGCTCTAAATTCTTAAATGGAAGGTCCAGATACAGACATAGCCTGAGCAAATGCATTTGTGTGACTGTATAATCAAACTGTGTAACTGTTTATACAAACTCATATTTCTGTGTGCATTAATAATGGATGTAGCAGTATTCAAATACCACAATACTGCAGATACATTGCTGGCATTGTTAAACCAGTTGCGGTTTTCAAATATGCAATAACGAAAAGCTTCTTGAATCTTAACCTCTGGATTTCTAATACTTACCTCTAAGAAATAAGAGGAGTTTTTCTGGAAATTACACTTGGATTCTGCCTCAAACTTTTAACATTTTAAACTGGTCCCATATTGGTCTCCTCCTTACTTTCTAGTGCCTGGCTGTGCTCACTGAGAAATATCAGTGTTGAGAGACATAACATTTATGAGCAAAAAGAAAGTAGTAGTAGTAGATGCAGCAAATTAAGCAGAACTATTTTGTGTAGAGCTAAGAATGGGTAGTATTGTGTACTAACTGTGCCAGACCTCAAAAAATACCTGTTTAACATGTCCTCCGGGAAATATGATAAGGTGATGTAAATGATGACTACAGAATAATCAGAGTAAATAAGATTTATTTTCTTAAACTGGCAGTTAGTAGATGATAGCAGTTTCTAATACCAGTGTAATTCTGCTAGAATACAGACAAGGGGACACAAGTGTACTCTGCATTAAACCTGCCCAGAAAAAAATGCGTTGGTAGCACAAAACTACTGATCAGCTGCTCCAAGTTGGCATTTGTCTCATAAATATCATACCTAGATGTCTATTCTGTATTTCCTACAACTGCTTTCATCACTCTGAAGATGATTCCCAAAGCACTGTTAATTTACTAGTGGTCAGGATATTCCACTGAAGCATGTATCTCATTTTAAAATCTTTAATATTGACGATAAACACATATTTATCTACCTGCACAAACCTGGTGCTGGAGTTTAGAGTTCTGAAATGCAAATACAATATTTGTACTGCTGCATTAGAACATTTGCTAAGAAGTACAGCTACAGATACTGTGGTTGTGGGGGGCATTTTTTGGTGTCTATATTGGAAAACCTAACTATGACATCCCTTTTGGCTTGTGGAGGAGTCAACAGAATCATGTTTCAAGACATTTTAAAATTCTCTTTTAATTCATTGTAATGGTTTACATGTATATTACGTTTTCTACTTTATTCTTTGACTTGAGTCAATACGTATCCAATGTAAGTGCAGTTCATTTATAAATAAATTGATATTCTGTCCCTCATTACCTATATTTCTAATGTGTTCTGATACATTAGTAAATAGACTTGTCTGATTAATCATTAGCACATGAAAAGAATTAGCTGTCTACTGCCAAATGGAACTATTGACAATGATAATAAGACCAGCTACTGTATCATCTGGAAGCTGGTGTTTTACAGGAAGGCTGAAAATGGGTGGTATTCCATTTGTACACTGAAACTGAATGACAGAAGTCATCTGTCTGTGTGAAAGAAAAATAATAATTTCTCCATATGCCTTCACGTATTTCTACCACTAAAATACAATATTGTCTTTGTACGAAGGGTATTGATTGGACTGCTTTCATGCCATCTTCAGTTTGTTATTCAGACTGAGGAAAAAAAAGATAAAATGTATTTTCCTTCAAAGCAACATGTGTAAGTTTCTAGGATAATTATGCAGAGAGAAAAAAGAAAAGCAAAAAATACTCTGTCCTGAATATTGTGTCATCTTGCTTCCGTAATTTAGCTTAGCACATCTAGAAGGATCACCACCCCAGCGTGTGAAACTAGTCATGTGATTTTTCCCATTTGTACTATTTAAAAGCAGGATTTAAAAGCATTCCAGTACAATTGCCTTAAAAATGCCAGTTAACTATATGCTAAAAGCAGCAACTTAATTTACCAAAACCTTGTGAATAATTTTTTATGGTTAGTACAATATCTGCATTGTATGCTAAATATTTGTAACAGGTGATGAAACACTGCCACTGTTCAGTGCAGTAATTGCACCTTTTCTCAGATGCTCAGAAATTCACATCATGTGGAATGTTTATGAAATGCTGACAAGGAAGCTGAACAGGATTTTATTAACACATCGTTAGCCTTCCAATATGTTCAAATAATACACAGTGATCAAAGGCAAAAAGGTGTTAATCATATTCTAAATATTTTTAATAAGCACTGTATGCACTTAATTGCACCAGAGTACATGCAAGAAAATGCAAATATCTAATTCAAACCCCTTGAGAATTTCCCCTTGCCTGAGCAGGATTTACCCTGGCAAAGCAAATTTGTGCAGAGACCACTAGCTTCTGCTATTCCTGTTCATCCCCTGTATGACCCACAGAGGCCACAGGCTGATCCAAAGTCTTGTCGTCAGTGTTTGCCATACTGGACCTGGTTACTCTGCAGAAGTCCAGCGTAGTGGCCTTGGAGGTGCTGGGCTTGCTACCCCTGCTTACGAGTGGATCTTCTGCTTCTTGTCCCTTACAAAGGCTCCCTGGGTTGTTATAGCCACCCACGCCTGCACTGACCTACTGTCTGCTACAGCCTCTGGCAGGGTGGTAGGACTGGGGGTCCTTTGGTGCCGTCACCAACCTGTCACACATTTGTACCTACTAATTTCCCAGGTCAGAGCTGTTTTTCTGCAAAAGGCCCTGTAGCCACTCCTGAGCCTTCTTACTATCTTATTCCTCAAGTTGATATAACACAGAGACTAAGGGAGAGCATAAGTAATCAAAATGAGAATTGTTCTGTAAAATATTTTTTTTCCTTGCATTTAGTTTTCTTGCACTTAGTGTTCACCTATGAAGAACTGGGGAAAAATGTAGTTATTAGAGACTCATTTTAGAACACCTTTTGATAATTCAAACCTTGTATCCGTATTATGGAAAGTAGCATCTTCATTTTTTAAAATTAAAAACAATCATTTCAGATTAAGTCCTTTTTCATGTGATGTTGATTAGGCAAGCAAACATGAGTAGTGTGCTGGGAAGCAAATTTATTCATAGATAAGATAAAATACTTCTTGTGCATCTGTGATAGCTAAAACCTGATAGAGACTCCGCTAAGTATAAAATGTAGAATGTAAAATATTCAATCCCTCAATCCTTTTTGAGGGCCTGCGGTATGATAGTGCTTTTTGGTTCCCCTATTAGGAAAAGCAGCTGATACCTGCAGTTTAGATTTCTGATTCTTTTTGTAATGTTTTGGGTTAAGAAGTAAGAGAGTGCAAAATGCTGCTTAGCACGCTTATGTGAAGTAACATTTTGTTTGTGTGGTTCAGTTGTAGGTATGAATGCAAAAGTGGTATGCAGTGAGCAGAAATAGTATAAGAAATAATAATTGTAAATGTGTCATATCTAATATGCACAGGATTAAAATACAGCTATGGTAATTAATGTATTATTGAACACACAACACAAATAAAGGACAGGAAGCAACCAAAAAACCCAACCTGTGGGGGAAAAAATAAAAAATACGACAGCATATGTATATGTTTGTTTCTCTGTGGGAGGAAGTGGCAGACTACTACCCATAAGTCAAATATAATTTGCAAAGGAGCTATTTTCAGATCCTTTTAAAATTCAGTTGAGAAGAATACACCTGTATGTTAAATTTAGGGAAATTGAAAAGACTAAGTTTGTTCAGAATAAAGACGTAATCTGCAATCTCTTTAACCATTGCCTTATTTATAAGAGAGTATGAGTAAGGCCATTTATATTAATATGGATTCACAGGATGGGGCTGTGAAGTTTGCTGTATTCAGCTTTGTTACTACCATATTTATAGTGTTTAGATTGCATAGTATCAGTGTTTCCTAGGTTCACTTGCCAGTGCTTTTGAGACACTGTCCAGGGACCTAATTAGTGCTTGAATTTGCAGTTCTTTTGTAAGAAAAGTGCTACATTTAACATAAGTCAATGGGACTTTTACTTTTGCAAAGACTGTTGGATCAGACTTTTACTGTATACAAGAAATATTTCAGCTTGATGACCTTCTCTTTGCCATATTCGAAACTGAAGCAAAAAGAAGGTCATTGTTTTATGAAAAATATTAAAAATTCATGATATGTTTTGGTTTCTGCACTTGGATTCCTGGAGTAAATAATACTAATGGTGTATTTTCAACATGCCTCTTAGCAATTACTGTATATTATGTAAATACTAGCAGGTAGCATACAGTAAATCTGCAACTGAAGAAATATTGACTTGAAACAAACTCATTTGAATTGAGAAACAGTGAACTTTTTGTGCCTTTTTACTGGTCTCAGATTCATGGTGTAACAAATCCTTAATTTCCTAAGACGGTACATAGAGAAACTGTAAAATGCCATTCTCGGCGTTCAGGGAATAAAGCAAGCAGAAAAACATTTTTACTAAAATAAACAACTTGACTAAAACCAATGCTGTAAAGTGCAAGTGTGAAAATCCCACTTTAATTGTGAAAGAGAAAAAAGGCATCCTCGCTATGAATAAAGATACACCTTCAGCAGCACATACAGAAGGGAATAGAGTAGATAAATACCAACATACTGCAGTGATGTATGTTCATAGAAGGCAATGACAATAGGTCATGAGTTTCCATCATGACTACATATTGCTTTTGTTTTCTTACTCAATGCAATAAAGTTGCTGAATGCTTTAATGAAAGGTGTTTTCCAGCAAATTACCTCTTTCCATTACCACTTTGAAAAAAGAATGCTCTGGAGCGACATTCAGAGTGTCCTAACGCAACACATTAAAATAGTATCAGTAAGACATAGCAAGATCAGCTGTGTCTTGCTGAATATAAACTGTTCTTGAGCGCAATGTCCTTTGTGCACGGACCCAAACACACAGTATCATAACCGGTACTTGCTTAGAAATGTGAGCAGGATCTGTGCTGGGTATTGGCAGTGACAAGCAGCGACAAAGAAATAGAAACAAGGGGTGTGTGCAGTTTCAGGTGCTTTGGCATGCTTGGGCATACCTATACACCAGTCATACCCCTTTGAACACCACATGAAACAGCGCACATGAAAAGCTGGGAAAGTGATGTTTTTTTCTGATATTGTTGCAAGTCGTAACAAATTCCTTATTTTCATCACTTAGTGATAAAGGGTCCTTTTGAGAACATTTTGGAAAAAAATCATCATTTATTAGTCTAAAACTAGCAGTTAGATATCACAAAAGCAAAGGTCTTAGCATTTATTTCCCTAGAATTATTGATTTCTACTTTCCTTTATCATAGTTCTCCCCAAATAATATGCCAGACTCGCGCTTATGCATATCAAATCTACATGCTTTTGATATTGTATTCATGTCAAGGGAAGGAGGCACAGATAAAGAGAAGTATCTGTTTCCAGAAACCTTTGCAGCCACTTCACTACCAAATTTCCATTTGTTGTAGTGATGCAGGTACGAGCCCTAATTCACTTCTCCACATGTTGATCAACTTTTCTACGATACTGAATTCTCAATGGAATTAGTGAACAGTAAGGTGCTCTGTGCTTTGAAACACAGGTTTCTGAAGGACAAGATCACATCTAAAAGTTTTTATCCAGCTCTGACATTTATTAGGTTTCTCTGTGTGAAGTTTTAGTTTGAATTTCTCAAAGGGATCTTTGTTAAATATCCCCTTTTCAGCTCACCAGTAAGTCATTAAATCAATCTAAGTAATGTGGATTTGGGGTTGTTGGTTGGGTTTTTTTACTCCTTTCAGTAATATTTTCCTTGCTAAGCACAGGAGCTTATGTGGTGCTGAGTGCCTTTGTCTTCCTATGGAAGGTGACAACATGGCATAGAATAAGATTTTAAGTAATACTAAATGAAATTACTTAAAAACCTGAAGGTTGCCATAGGCAACTCTGTGTCTAAATATGGAAATAAAAATATATCATTGTGTGCTTCAAAATCTGAGTTTCTCCTGCTGCTGAATGTGTAGGGCCATGCTTACAGACCAGAGAATGTATCATAATAGGCCAAGTCTTTCTGCTTTACTTTTCCACCTTTGCTATTCTTAGTGCAAAACAGGAGCTGCCTATTAAGAGTTGAAAGCAATTTCCCTTTTTACTCCATTTGTTTTAAAAGACTGAAGTAACCTTGTATTTAACAAAATGTCCCTTACTTAAAAAGATAACACAGACATTTTTAAATGATGAAGGATCATCTTGGCATCTCTCTAGCTAAACAGCTATTGGAAAATATGATAGTGAAATGTAAAGTGCAACTTATGATTTGGTGTAAATTTTATATGCAAAATAATTTCATGTATTTGATATAAGATACTAAACATCTTTAAGATTAGATTTTGAGCTTCTTTATGAAAAAGAGTAGAATCTGATTTCTGAGGAGTTTGAAGAAATCCAGTGTGGGGAAAAAATCCAGTAGGGAAAAAATACTACCCAACGTAATGGTATGACAGTCTATTCTCATTTTGCATATGAGAAGTGAAAGCCAGAATTTCCAAAAGCTGGTGTGGAGGACGGCTGAAGTTTGTTTAGGCAAAGGGTTTGGGCTCCTCTCTCCACTGGTGATTCCAAAGGGAGTTGGTAATTTGGCTTGGGGGCTCTGTGTACGACAGGAGAATGAGCTATTCTAAATATTTATCCTCTGAATATTCTCCATCCAAAATGTATGAATGGTGCAATCGTAAAGGTAGCTCTTTCAAGTGGAATAACTGTTTTGTGAGATTTTGATTTTATTATGTCTTGCATCAACATATGTATGTTATATGTTTATAGAAAACAATTAGTTGTGCCATTATTCTTTGTCAAAACTACTACAAATGTGTTTTTTATTTTAAAGGTTACTCTTTTCATTATAAATGGATTAGTATTTTATTTTATAAGCCCTAGCAAATGTTGTATAATGAAAAGGCTAACCCTTAAAATAAACTAAATGCATGTTCAGTGATTAAGTGGTTTGCTTATTTCCATTGAAAAGACTATATAAATTACTTAAAAGCCACATGGACATTATTTATGAAGCTTATAGATTTCTTTTCAAAGTTCACTGACAGGGATCCTTAAAAGTTTTACTTGTACAAGATTATACTAAAATATGTTAAATTATTTTTAGTATTTTTGATAGTAAAATGGTCAGCACACCATGTTTTGTTAGTTTTCTTTCAGTTAGTAATAATTTGAGTAGACCATGAAAAAAGCATTTTAAAAGTCCTCATGTTCTATTCTATTGTATTCTCTGGTATTTTTATAACATAACAATTAAATACACTGAAAAATTGTGCAGTAGAAATATTCTTAATAGTAAAAGTCACATGAGATTTATATGTATTTATATAAATTTATTTAAATACTTGAAAGATATAAGTCAACATAAAAATATATAAAGTGTCTGCAATATCAGATAATAAGATTACACATTTATAGTAACTTTAGGCTTGGTATCATGAAAAAAGATGCGGGAAAAATGCATGCCAGTATCCTTATACCAACTTTTATTTATAACTGTCTTCCGTTCTGCAACCTATGTGACTAGTTCATTACTTATCAGAAATATATTACTGATCAGCGAATGTTGTGTGGAAGTTTGTAAGAAAGCAATTGGCCTTATTCAAAGCCAGAATTTTCCTGTAAAGTCTTGTAAGAGGTAGTGCTTAAGTTTACTGAAAATAAAACTTCTAGTGACTCAGAATTATTCTCCCAATTATCCTTAAAGCAATACTAGAATAAAAATATCAGCAGATTCATTTTAGTTCACTAGCGGGTGCTGATCATATTCAATTAGAAGAATTTCATGTGATTAGTCCTCTCACTTTCAGGTTCACCTCACCCCCAAGAATAGATGAGGTGTGTAAATGTTGTCAAAAAGTTGCTAAAGGGGAAAATTCTGTTCACAGATGAATAAGCCCAAATTTTGATATCTAGCTCTACTAAGGGCAGTGACAAATTCCTTATTCGCATAAATATTCTAAGGAGTTCATTCCCAATTCTTAGAAACTTTTAAAAATAGCTGGTTTTCTGCGTGTGTGGAGGAAGTTTAAATAATGTTCATAATCTTGAACATGGCATGTAGTATGCAATTGTGGAAGTGCAGTTTCCGTGAAGGTGCTGTTTTAACTCATCTAATAAATTTTGAAAAAGATTCCAGTTTTGAACAATGTCCCTATATTTTAAAATAGAATATGCTGTTTCAAAAATAGTTTCAGCTTGCAATTCACACAAGTCCTGTAAATATATATACAGGAAATATCATATAAATACTTAAAGATCTGAAATACTTCATATGAAATTAACAAAAAGGCTTGATGCATCACAAACAGATCTGGAACCTAGCCACTCTTCGGATTTGCCTCTTTCAGTTGTCTTTATATTTGAAACATGACTTCATATCTGTAGATTAAAAAAAAAAAAGAATCAAACATGACCTATGTATTTGTATGACTATCTGGACTGCTTGTGCGGAATATTTATATGACACTTTTCTTTCTTAATTCTCCCTTTCCTTTACTTTCTTCTACTTTCGTTAACACAGTCATGATAGAATTTGCAGGGAGGAGCAGAATTCACAAAGTAGGTGAGTTTGGAAGAAATACCCAACATTATCTTTCCGCAAGTGGCGCAAACACTAATTGTAGATTCAACATCCTTGTGAGTGTTTTCTTAAAGCAAGTGTTAGTTTTAGAAACATTTATTCTTCTGTTGTTTCAGCAGAAAATAAAAAATATAGTAGAAATGACCAGTCTAATGAGATTCTCAGGAAGAAAGCATAACAGCATTGATAGAGTTGGACTGAATGCTGGCTTCCTAGACAACATATTTTGTATGTGTAAAAGCAGCAGAATTCAATATAAACTGATACTTAGTTTAAAAAACCAACAATAATACCACCACCACCACCCCCCAAACCCTTTCCCTTCATTGTCTTTTTCATTTTCTCATTAGTGGAAAGAGGTGAGGACTCAATGAACACTATTGTGAAGAATAATGGCCAGAATAGGTGATAAAGGAAGTTAATAAGTACAATGATTTTATGCAAATAAACTTACAAAAACTCCACAGAGACAGCTATTTTTTTTTTTTTCCGCAAAGCAACTAATGGGAGAAAAATATTTTTTCTATGTAACTAATGTCCAGCTATAACTTGAAAAACCCTAGAGAATGCCTAATGGATTCTGGTGGGCAGATGTGACTCAATTCTTGAGAGCTTGATAAAGCAAACCTTGAGATCCTCTTCTAAAGAGGAAGGGCAGCAGAACTATCCAGGAGAAAAGACCAAAATAATAACCACCATTAGTTTTGAGCACAGATGGAAGCTAAAAGGTACTCAGGAGGCGAAGTGACCAAGAAGGCATCCATCATACCCAGCGTACATGCTGTAGAAATGATATGAAGGACAAAAATAAGTGTTCAGCCTTGGGCAAAGTTTTGTGCTGGGGGAAACAGAATCACTCTCTATCATAATGCCAATGGCAAAGTGCTAGGAAGGGTAGGAGCATTAATATATCAAGTGATTGAAGACATGAAGTTCTATGAAGAGAAAGACTTTCAGAGATCCTAGGCAAATGCATGTAAAGTACATGTACATGGCAAAAGAAAGCTTCCAGCTATTTTCCCTCCAGCTATTCCCGTTAAGAAAGCACACCCATATCAATTCAGGTCTAGCTGGATTACAGAATTCTAGCTACAATATTCTCTATCAGCAGTAGAGATTTAATAGGAAAGCATGGCCAAGTTTTGGAGAAATACAGTAACAGCTTTCTGAAGCTGCTGAACAAGTAAGTACTTCATGAAAAATTTGCTAAATAAAAGCATTATTATTTAGAGGGGACACAACAGAAGACAAAAGGGTCAGGGCAAACGGGATTTTTCACAATGTCAAAACACAATCATTTAGCATACTTGTTTAAGCATATTATATCTGTTCATTTTCCATGTCTGAGCAAAAACTAGAAAAAAAAAATCTGTGCAGGCTCGAAAGACAATTAAAAAACTTATCTTGCAGTTCTACTGCTCAATAGAGAACACCGAGGAATGAAACTCACATGTTGGCCACCGTCACATGGTTAGATATTGCATGAATAAAAAGTCTATCACTTGAGCTGTCACGATCTCTTTGCACATTCAAACACTGGGCAGCTTTATTCTTTTTGGGTCATTTGTTGAAGGTGGATAGCAGTTGCGACTGTGGAATAATGCAACACTGACATTGGCGTTTCCTACTGTGACATCAGATGTGCTCACCATGTAAGACAAAGATGATTAGTAGTGATGAGTACTAAATATCTGTATTGTATTCTGTAGTGCACCACAGGAACATGCACATCACTCAGATTTTTTTCTAATTCATTTATTCTAAGCTGTTTAGACAAAGGATAAGCCAGTCAAGGTTATGCTCAGTCAAGCCCTGAGAATAATCAAGTAGTAGCATGGTTTGCCTTCCCTTTTCTTGCCATCTCGGATTGATGTGTACCTTCAAGAACTCAGTTCACCTCTGCTTTCTATATATGCTGACATGACTCAAATATATGAATGAATATTTGAGCAAAATTAATATTAAATATGATACCTAGATCTTGTTAGGCTACTGGCAATTGCAGAGTAGACACAATCACTTTCTGAAGAATAGAGTGTAGAATAATTTCGATACTGCAGATGAGTTAGTTCTAAAAGTGAATCACTTGTATGAATTCTCCCTGTAACTTATAATTGAAGCAAGTGGGCAGAGGAGATAGAATTGTAGGTTTTGATGATTGCAGGTTTTGTATAGAAAGGGGGATAAGTATTAAGAAATCTGGTCAAATCACAAGACACTATGTTTCCCTACTAAGAATTGCTTTTTTCTTTATTACGTCCTGCTTTTTCAATATTACTCTAATTCTTTTTTTAACAATTGTTGCCATAAAAAATCAAGTCCAATACATTTTAATTTTCAGGATCTTTCAAAGATATTTGTGCAACCAGTACTAGGTGGAAGAAAAATCCTAACATTTCAGTTTTGATTGTTTTAATTTAAAATTTCTTGAAGTGCTTATTTCTTTTGATTCATTCTGTTAGCAGTTCTCTTTCCAACACCTTTTTTTCTGTCTCTATTAGTTCCTTTCCATCTAAAAGAAAAGAAAATTGAACAAAAAATATTCCCATGACTTTCTGAAAATTCATAGCAAGACATTGGAAGACCAGATGCTATAGTCTTATAAATTAAAAAGGCATTATATACAGCCAGCTGTACCGTATAAACTCAGATTTTTATACCACATTATGGTGTTCTGTGAATCCTTATTTATTTTCAACATCTGCTTGGACCTGTCCATACTTCCAATGTATTAATTATAATTAATCATATACTAGAACATATCTTTATGTTTGACGTTTGACCCAATAAGAAAGCTATTATAGTATACTTACTGGATGTTTGCTAAAAAGAAAATTGTATTTTGTTTATGCTTTTGCTGATTGATGAAAATGGCTTTACTTTCTTGCATATTTCTTAGCTTTAACAAAAAACTTAATTGCAGGTTAATTTATGCAAAAACATTATGGAGAATAAATTCCATTTAAATATCCTCCTTTTTTTTTCCAGTTCCAGTTGATTATTCACTTTCACGTGAAAATGTTATACTGTTTGGCTCTTATTGTATGTCCCTTCTTATTGGCATTTCAATGTTCTTCTACTCTGCTATTCTAATTTTTATGGGAAGTTACTAAATCCTCCTGTAGGCACATCACTTAATAAGAGTTTTAATAAGGCCTTTGCATGATCTCCAAAACCAGTTTTGGCTTTCTGTGTGCTAAGGTGACACAATGAATTAAAAATAGAATACTTGAAATTCAGAGCTAAGTGTTTCAGCTGAGTCTATGTTTTCCTGTGCAGATCCTGCATAGCTTCTCAGTTCAAATCCGAAAATCCAAGGATAAGTCCAAACCAAGAACTTTGAATAAAGCAAAGCCAGAGTGACATGTTTATAAGACACTGCAAATGCCACAAAACACATGAGGGTGCTCAGATCTAACAGGCAAGATTCCCTTTCCTTTCCCGGCAGCGTAGGTTTTCATGTTATTTCTGAGGGACTGGTAGCATCTTAGAATATCCTGTCTCCAGATCTGCTCAGCCAGTATCAAGAAAGAGAGACTCAGATTAGAACAAGTCCAGAGAAGGGCTGCAAGTATTTGTAAGGAGGGCAGAGAGTTTTCTTATGGCACGGGGCTAACTGAATTTGGCTTGGTTAGCCTGACAAAACAGGGACTGACTAGAGAGACAGAGCCAGCATTGTGGCTGTGGAGCCACGAACTACTATAAACTGACCAAGAATAAATTTAGACTGGAAATACAAGAGGTTTGTCACATGACACAGAGCAGCTCTTTCCTTGGACTGTGACCCCTTAGTTTTCCTTGGGAAAAGCTATCCCTGATAGGGTTGGGAGGTTTATTAGTCTTTGGGGGCTGGGCCTGCAGCTGCTGGTTTTCCTGTCTCCCTGTAGTTCATGAAGAGGACATATTCCCCAAGACTAGCGCTTTATCAGAAGTGGGCTGGTCATTTAAATACTTTCCTCTGAGGGTTTGCTATCCTATTTCTCTGAAAGCCAAATAAGGTAGTAGGGAATAAAAATGGCTACAGCTGATGTATAAATAGTGGATAAAAGAAGGTATGTGGCAAGGAGCAATTTTTAAGAATTGAATGTGCGTAGAGTGTGTAGGTTTTTCCATCCTTCATTCACTTCATTAAATGCAAAGCAAGCGAAGTTTTAAAATAACTTTAATAAATGTTTAATAGGTCCTAACACATTTGAATGGAAATTGTTATATTATCTTTTCCATGTAGGAGATACTATTAGGCAATAATTTTAAACTTAATATTTGCAGAATTATATCTACTATATAAATGCTCAAACTTTTAAAATTCAAATCCATTTGGGGATTCTGAGAGCCTGATTTTTTAAATATACATTTTTAGTTTGTAAGGGGTTTCAGTACACTTTGAAACATATATGCATTAGGATTAAAGGCAAAAGGAAGCAATGAGTGGTAAATTACTAGTGGCTGAAATAAAACAGTGTTTCGGGATCAAAGTGTGGGCCAGCATTAACACAAGCCCCTCTAAATTTTTGAATGTTTTCAATTCTACAGCTAAAATTGATGCCAGAAGAGTTAGATTATAGTTATTTAATTTCCGCCTTTTTATCATCACAAATGCAGTGAAATACACAGCACGTAACATACTCTGCTTGTATTTCCCTGGGATGTATATAGCCTTATGCCCAGTGACAGCATGCTAGTCAGAGTAAAACTTTGTCTTCAAAAGTGTGAACTGAATATACCTGGTCACTATGAGAAAGTTAAAACAGATTATATTAAACTGTCCAATATGGTGTCACTGATTAATAATGAGTCTGTAATAACCATGCAAATGTAAACTATTCATTTATTCCAAATACATATGAATTGGGAGAATGATATCTCATATAATCTGGTGTTAGTCTATTCACTGCATCATAAAAATTAATTTGTCTAATTAATGACATTAGTCCTTTGATACATGCATAATTCATATTAATTGATAGGTCTGCCTAAAAAGAGTACCTTTTGGAAGAAAAATGATCCTATTAGTGCAAGTTTAATCCAAATCAGGGCTGACAAAGCATGGTGCTTTCAAGGCTTATCTCCAGCTTTGTTAATTGTCATAAGCATTCTAAATTGATTATTCTTACATTAGCATGGGACATTTCATTCATCAATGCTTTGCTGTAAAGAAAATTTGTCTAATGGATTTGGGTAGCAGCACTAAATAAGTGTGTTAGTCCATTTTTCCACTGTAGCTACAGGGGTATTCAAAGCATATTAATTCACTAATACTGAAAAAATTAACTGCTAAAATATATAGAAATATCATACAAAATTAGATTTCTGACACTGAATAATTTTTGTGATATTTCAATACTAAATGAGTGCGTGCACTAGCACTTTTATTGCTTTTCTCTTTCACAGATGCCTTGATAAACAGCCAATGTTAATATTTCTTATGAGTGATGTTGCTTCACCTTCCAGGGCCACAGGGGCACAAAGTATAGGATAAATTAGTTAAATATGCATTTTAAGGAGCTGCTTGGAGGAACAAAAATTATAATATATTCAGGCTTTATAATGTACAACCTTATAGTTAACATTTTAATAATTTATTTGCAGATGATCAAGTTTACTATTGGTCAATGAAAGAGTTCAGACACAGACTGAGACTTTAGTGAAACAAGTGAATTTTAAAGTGTTTGTTGCTCTCTCTGCCAGCTAAGTTATAGTTCTGATTTTTCAAAAAATATATTCATAAACACAGCAAATACAATCTTTACAAATTCATCTGGTTTCTGCTCAGAATGGGAGGGATTACTTTCAAAAACTACACTCCTTTTATAAGTATTGGCTCTGTTGGCAAACGGAATGCACTTTATGTGCACTTTTTATGATACTCTAGTTTCTTTTCCCCATTTACCTGATCTTTGTTTGTCTTGCACTTTCTAGCATTCTGTTAATCACTGGAAGCCACTGTGGAATCAGATCTGTGGCAGTGCCAAGAATTTCAGGAAGCTTTTTATAGTACTTTGCAATAGAAGGCATGCATCATAAAACGAATGGGGAGGAAGGGAAGATGCTGTCCAATAGAAGTTAAACTCTCTCCAACTCTCTAATCAGTGCATATTTTTCCACTTTGTTGAGCCTGTCATTGAACAGCAATCCATAAAATGGGGCTGTGCTTGACCTCCATTGCTTCTGCTATAGTTTAAAAGGATCCATGAAGGAAACAAAAATGCTTTTCCCTATTTCTGTTCATCTCAGTATTGGTCAGAGGGAGTAGATTAACACTTCAGTTTAGCCTAGGAGTTTTGAGGTTCATTCTGTGTTTGTATGGGGCTTTGGATTCTCAATACCAAAGCTGTTTCTATGCCTGTACTGTTTTATCTTGGCTTTCTAGTTCCACAGGGCAGGTTGGAGATGTTTTTGTTTGTTTTTGTTATTTCAAACACTACAAAAAATAGAACTGAGGTTTTGATCTTTGTGTTGTATAATCAGATTCTACTTCAGTCGATGAGAGCAACAGATAAAAAAAATGCAGCTGAACAGCTGTCTAGGTTATTTTCCATTCTTCAAACACAAAACTTAGATAAAAGTGAACAGTGTTGGTTTGAATTTAGTCCTATGGGAAGGGATTTTACTCTTGCTGATGAATTTTATGCAGGAAGTGCTCTGTTACTCTGTAATAAAACCCTGACAGTTATATTGTAATTGTACAGCATAGGGTGGTTCTTGAGTTTACACCAGGCTAGGAATCAACATAACCCTAAGCCTGATGTTACTTGCGTTAAAACACAGATGCTTAGGAACTTACTGTTTACGCAGAAACACAATGGTAAGGACCACCTTTTTGCTTACCTCTTCTGTAATCCTGACTCATTTCAGAAATAAATAGTACAACTTCAGTTTCATTTGAAATATGTATCCTAACACTGTAAATTTGATTCCTGTATAAAAATGCACTTAGAATCCATAAAAACCCCCATGTACTTCTCCTTCCTGAATGCCATCATTTATAAGTATGCTGTCTTCATTTATCACCTTTGACTTAGATCCAGTCCTGATTTCTAAATTATATATCCTAATAACTGAAGCTAGGATGGATTGCACCTTCAAGTTTATATCCATTCCTGTGGTCTAAAAAAAAATTCCTTTGTTCCAATCATGACTGGTTTTTCACATCCATTTTTAATCCATATGCCAAGCATTCTCCATAGGGTTCAAATTTCAGTGAAAAAGGAACACTTCCGAAAGTTGTTCAGTTTGGTTTACAGTAGACAATGTTTGGGAAAGACAGAGATATTCCATATCCCAAAACTAAAATATACCAGATGTGCAGCTTTATTCTGGTTAAAAACAGATCAGAAAAAAACATATATAATATTCTTTGTTTCCTAAAAGTAATTTAATATTGCTTTCAACAGAGAATATGATACTCCAATTTTATATAATAAAAATGGAAAAGCCATATATCTATGATAGAGAAGGAAATGAAAACAAATGACTTGTGTTTAAAATCCAATAAAATTCAACAAACACCTTCATGTCTGATATTAGTTGAATACATACTTCCAATTCATGCAAGAATTAATTACTGTTCAAGTAATGTCATTTACCAGTGCCTGCATTTAACAGATTGCTCAGGTTGACATGGGAGTCTGGTAGTTTTTATTATTTTAAAATGGATGGAACTAACAGGTTTTTACTGGTCATTCAAGGAAGTATTATTGGGTTCCAGTATGCCTCTCATGTGCTCTGAGTTTGAAGGATAAAAAGCAAAGGAGTAGTTTTTCTCATTAAAACACAACAGTGAAATGAGATACTCCCGTCTTCTTCCTTTACACCACAAGAAGCAGAACACAATATTTCCTCCAAATGCTTTTGTTTGTTAGGGGTTTCCTGTAAGTTTGATTGTTTTAAGAGACAGGAGTAAGGAGGAGGAGCTGAACTTGTTGGAAGATGTTTAATGATCTTATAGTTGTTATCTTGGAAGTGTCTGCAAGACATTGTTTTCCCAGGCTGACAGGAAGAGGCTTTTAAGATTCACTCACCTTCAGAAATTAGACATTATGGTAATGATTGAAGTATGGGACCTTCACAGACTAAAAATACATGATCTACTAAATTGCGTTTCCTTGTCCGTATCTTTTTTTAGAGTGAGTTCAGGCTGTCTGAGCTATCATTTATATTCTCCACAGTCTTGATGTCTTTCATACAAGACACATGTGTCTAAGCATATATATTACTATCCTTAGATTTCCAACTAGGATTGGAAAGTATTAGGTTTTGAATATTTGGAGGAGTTCTGGGTCAGCTGGTTGCAACTTGAAAATCTCAGCCATGAAATTCACATCCTGTTACAAATTCTGACTGCAGTGTTTAGAGATGTTCATATTTGGGTTTTTATTTTAGTCTTTTATTTGATTATAGTACAATGGCAGGAACAAATAAGATTAAGGAACGAAAACGACTCAGATGGATTTTCCCAAGTCTGGTTCCCCATCGAATAAAAAAACTAAAACCCATCCCACAAGATTTGTGTTCCTGCTGGGTGTCTATGACAAAACCAATGAATTTACTGCAGAACAGATCCCTTATTGGATAAATCCATGCTCCAAATGTCAGTTCTGTATGACATCTGTCTGGCAGTGTGTGCTAAATCCACACAAAGTCCTCTTCCATAAGCAGCATCTTTAGAAATATTATTTGCAGGAACATAACTAGTATCAGCTAAATGAAAAAATCAAATGGATGTGTACTTTCGAGAAATACACGGGTTTGGGACACAGCCTGCTAGATTTCTAGCTTTATGAGCCCACAGGGGGAGGGAAAATCCAAGTGTGGTGCTGTTTAGGCTGTCACATTCCTGTACATATCTAAAGGCAAAGGGGAGGTAACGAACAGAAGAATCGTGATAGAGAACAGGCTTATGCTTATAGAAGAAAACACCAATGAAGTCTGTTTCTTCTAAGTTTATAAAGCCTTTGTCTCCAAAACCCCATAAGTTCTCATCTTAACTGGAATGAGGATAGAGAAAGGAGTAAGAATAGTTCATATTCTGCTTTCTGCTCTCCAAAAGTTAATCCTGAAAGAGAAATCTCAAAAGATTGTGTTTACGTCACCCCTGAGTCAGAATATCTGTATTTGTTCTCTCAGTACAGCTCTCTGCGATGCCTTGATTTAATAAGACTTGGCTCGGGTTCCTAATGGAAGAGTCTTCCGTGTAAGGCCCAGCAACTGGCTTACTCCCACTTTTTGTTTAGGTTACATTCTTCCTCAAAATAAATCATCTGTAGGCTGGCGAGAGGGAAGTGACTGAGCAGCCTCATATAGAGGATATTCCTCTACAGCATCATGGATTGTCAGTAGCGGTTAGGTTAGATTCTCTGGATTGATATAATGACATTTCAAAAATCAAGTAGTGATATCGGTACAAAATCACTAATAGATTACATAAATGAATTATGTTAAATTGTATGTGTTCCAATAACCTTTCAAGTTCCAACCAAGTTACTGTTGATGATTTTCTCGGGGCCAGCAAATTGGGAATTCTGTGAGGATAGGTTTGTGGGGTTTTTTAGTGTTTGTTTCTTTTTTTTTTTTTTCACCATATCATTTCACTACAATTTTAATTTTGAGCCATCAAAACACAATGAAAATGGCTTGTCAGAAATAGAGCATGGCTTGGCAAAGCGATGCAGCAGCTCTTGTGTACATCAGGTTATTGCTTTAGAATATAACATGCCAATTACACCATTCTCTCTTACAAATTAGTGATGCCATGTCTTACTCTGTGAGAATTATTATGAAATGCTGCTGCAGATAAAGGGCATTATATGACCAAATGTTTATGATCATCCGGAAGGAGATAAAAGGTTTACATTATCCAGGAGACAATCAGATTTTCTCTGTCCCAGCTCTAAACGAAATACCAACTTCTAATATGTTGATGAAAGATTGTCTTTCCCATGTTTCCCCTCCTCCCCCATTCCTTTGTAAAGCAATTTCAAAGTAAACAATGGCCTACCACCAAATAAGAGTTTACTAAGAATAAAAATTGAATTTGGTCTGCCTGTTGACAAGCTGATTGATTTGTGAGCTCTTATGACTGAATCCTCTCCTAAATGTGCTCTCATTTATCATGTGTAAGATTGTTTCAGAATCAATACCAGCTTAACACAGAAGCATTTCTGCCATGAACATTTTGAAAACAAGTTGCCTTCTCAATATTGCTGCTAATTTTTTCAGGCAGAATTATCGGAACGGTTTAATTGCACTTCGCAAGTTAGCACATGCTTATACTAGGTTCTGCTTTGAAAGGATGATTTTCAAAGTAACTTCTATATATCATCTTTTTAAGAGAACAAAAATAGATTAAAATTGGATTTTCCTTCCTCTTCTAATGGGGAAATCAGATCGAACTTTCTCTAGTTGTTAAATGTGCCCTTTGAAAACCCATTTTCCAAAAATTGGATTTCTTAAATTAGCTTTTTAACATAATTATTAGCATTCTATTGGAATAAGTACCAGAAAGCAGTCTGGGAGAAAGCCTGCTTGTGTATATGCTCCTTTTCTTTCCCAGCGCTTGGAAGAGTTTAAAGTTACTTTTCTTGATTAAACACCCATAAATTACATTTTAAATGACAGAGAAAGACTTTAAAGTCAAATATAGTACAAGGAATGGAGGAGTGAGGAAAGAGAGGAACACAGTAAAAGTTTCAGAGCTCTTCAAGAAGTTCATATGTTATCTTGGGCCTAGTGTGCAACTCTGCCTGTGGGGAAAGATGGAGCACGGCAAAGCTTGGCTCCGCTCCGTCCCTCCTGTCACAGGGCAGGGTGCACCAGCAGCAAGGGTAGCATAGCTGGTGCAAACAGGGAAGAGCAGAAGGGGGTCAGACTGCCAGCCAGGAGGGAAGACTGGGTCAAAAGAATACTTGGTGTCAAGTATCTTCCATCTGCGTTCTGCAATCAGCATGTTTTTTTCATATATTTTTACACCTTCAAGCAGTACTTGTATAACAAGCAGTCTGGATACAGCAGGATTGATTTGGGAAATAATTTAAAGATTTGTTCACACTCCAGTTTAACTCTGAACCCTGAAAGAGAGATTTTTGTTGAGCGCGTTTGAATTTGGTGTTCTGAAGGACTTTACCTCCAGACACTCCCATTTGTGGTCTCAGATGGTCCCACTTCCTATCTGTTGATCTCAGCGCTAGTCTGCTCAGGGTGAGTCAGGAGCACTTGCCTTAGTTCAGCCTGTAAGGCACTGATCAGATGCAACAGATCCAGGAAACAGCCGTGCTGTCACTTAGGAGCACTGAACGCAATTTTAGAAAAGACCTCCTGTATCATCCAGCCCACAGGCATCTCACAGGCTCCCATGTCACACAGACCTTTTTTCACAGATGTGTCATGCTCAAAGATACTTCATTTGAACAAAAGGCCTGAACTTCACAAGACAAAAACGTCCTGATCAAAATTAACTTTTTTACAAACAAAACTTTATTCTGTGTAAAAAAAAATATTTAATACGTAATTACACCACATGTAACTATTCTTATACTTCATTATATTTTATTTAATATATAATTATTCTTTATTTATAGTTAGGTATATTTAAATCTCATTTATTTCACCAAGGAAAAAAGAAAAATTGTCTTTTAATTTTTCGGGGAGTGGCTTAGCCTCTAATCAAATCAATCAGTTATTCATACAGTCTTACGTGTTACATTATTACAGTCCTGTAAATGTTTTTACTACACTGCTTTACACTCTGGTACCATGTTATCTTGCTCACACAGAAAGTAAATCAGAAATTTTATCTGGTATTGTATGATTGCTCAAAAAAACTTTCAGGTTTCACCTTGATTTTTAGATTTCTGCTGAGGTGGTAGCAAACACTAAATTGTGACTGAGTATATGCTGTGTCTCCACTTAGGTCAAAAGAAGTTTTTCTGTAACTTCAGTTAGAGCGAGACACCATCATATGATTGATATAAATGGTTTCATGGCTAGAAATTAAGTTTATGGAATAAATTCAGCATTCTGATGGGAAAGAAAAAACTAAAATAGTTGAAGTGTTAAAACAGTTGAAGGTACTTGCAGGTGATTAATACAGGACAAAATGATCATAAATAGAAAAGAAGAGAAACAAGCATTTAAATAAACCTGATTATTACTGTACTGTGCAGTATAAATTTGAATTAGATCTGGGGTTCAGCTGTGGTTTAATTGGTGCAGACAAAAACTAAATGTGTTCCAGAGCCAAATTACAAAATTTTAAAGAAGTTTCCACTTCATGCTAAATATGTATACGTTCAGCTATCATTCTCAAAAGAAAGGAGTAGTATTTTTTATGAAATATCTGTAACAACCTATTTTTGTACCATAAAGTGCTATCAGGACTTACCTCAGAGCGGGAGATGATGATAATGTATACATGCGGGCAGATAAATGATTCAATTCTTACTTACAAGAACAGCTGACAGTGATTGCTTATGCTCATTTCCTTTATGCACACTAGGTAGACCAGGAAACTCCAGGTTTCGTGGCCTTTCATGTTCTCCAAAGTAAATCAGTCACTCACATAATAATTATTAATTATTTCATGTTGGCAGATTGTTGTACTGGTTTATGACAGTTGAAAGTACCATACAAAATGCAAAAAAATGCAGCAACTGATAAAATACATTACAGCTCCAGTGATAGCATAAATAATTATCAGCTGTTTGTAAATAACTAGCCAGGTAAATTGAGATATTTGTTGTTGAGACTCAGCTCACTGCAGTCTGAACAGTCAGCTTTGTAGATTATGAAGCTGAAGGTACGCAACAAAGGTTTTGGTTCACATTACAGTGGATTTATCCAGGTCATACTTGGGTCTCTACCCTGTATATTAAGAACATATGTGGTTAAACTTTTATTATGCAAGATATACACCAGTTGGTTGTGAATTTCTTGCATTGTGCTGACTCCAATATTTAACTTCAACTTCAGCCCTCTCAGAGCTGTGGTGTTTGGAATATTTCTGATTTTAATCTGAGCTCTTTATCCTGCTGTGCTTTCAAACTGGACTCCTAATCACCTAGCTGAGTTGAACTTTTCATCTGGGGAAGGCTGTGAGGTATCCTAGCCAAAGATCAAATACTCTCAACTGCTGTGCAGCATGGAAGTGAGCCAAAGTGGTCACCAAATGCATTGCAAAAAAAGGAAAGGAAGCTGTGATGATCTTAATATTTTTCTCTATTAGGAAGCTCCTCTGTAGCTGCTGAATTGGGGATATCTGCTGGTCAGGCATGGCCTCTCTGAACAAAACCATGGTACAGAAAAGATAGTTGCTGTCTGTGACAGGTTTTCCTCAGCAGCAGCTAGAGAACAAGGAGGCAAGCGCAGGGCTCGCGGCGTGTTGCCAGCACTCTGAGGTCTGTGTCATCTCGGCCTTCTCGGGGACTGCCCGCCGAGATGACATGTCTCGGGGACATGTTCTTCCCCACCACTAAATTTTCTTCCAGCAGGGTTGATAAGGTGGAATAGAGGGACAGAGAAGGTATTTGGTCTCTGTTTTAAAGAGCTGAGAAGATTAGCTTCTGCAGTTAATTCCTTATCTGGTTGGCTAGAAGAGTATTTTTTACTTGGAGGATCTGTTCACGCTGCTGGATGCCATGGGAAGAGCTGGAAATGACAAATAAATGTACTCTTGATCTTGGTTTGATAAGTCTCATTTTCCATTCCTTTCTTTTTACTAACTCTTTTAAAACATGGCGTCATGTTTTTATGGTCCCTGTGCCAAAGTAGGAGTGCTGAGTTCTTGTGATATCCATGTAGTAATACTAGCAAGCAGAGTGCTCTTATCCATACTGCAAAGCATACTTCGTGCTTCTGAGTGGTTCAGCTGTTAGCCACTGATGCTTTTCTATTTAAAAACGCTCTACAAAGAATAAATGAATTGTGCTATGAATCATGTGGACATTGTGTATCAGTACTCCAACATTATTTTTAAGTGAATTGTTGCTACACAAAATAAAAATCCCTTTTTTTAAAATTTTACTATAATATATCACTATAATCAGGAAGTTTATTCATTTATAAACATATCTTTAGCATCTCAGTCATATGTAACTGAGTTATCACTGTTTGTATTAGGTAGATGACTCATTTCCCTTTCAAGGATGTGCAAATCATATGTCATATACAGTATCTGACCTTTCTTCTTCCAGTGTCTACAGGCCACCATTTGATTATTCAAAGCAATGCTTACAGTAACGATAACAATGTCAAGCAAAACAGTGCAGAAGAAAAAAAAAGTCTCTTAAGGATGGCTGATATTAAATGCATGCTATATTAAAATATTACTGCAAAAGCAATACTGAGAAAAGTTTAAAATAATGGTAATAGAGACCACTTGGAAACGAGGAACAGCATGGGAAAAAGAGCAGTGTGGAGCAAACTGTCTAAGAAATCCAAGTTTTTTCCAGCTGAATTTCAAAACATGAAAGGACTGCCTTTGTGAAAATATGGATTCAAACAGGGAGGCTGTAACCAAGAAGGCAGCCCCTATTCCTGCAATGCAAATCTGCCGTGGTTTCAGATTGCAAATCAGACAATGCCCCTTCATGATTTCCCTTCTTAAAACAGACTTCCAAAGTGCTAATTGTTTCATGTCAGTGGTTGTCTCTGGTAACACCTTTGAACGGAAAGGGATAAGGTGAAGGGATATCCCTGGCAGTTAGCAGAGTTCTGCTTTTTTCCACGTCTTCTCAAACCACAGTCATTTGCAATGTCATGAAACTACCAAAAATATGCCTTCAGAGGTGCCTGGCATTACCTCAAGTGTAACACCGCATCCTTTCCGGTGCCAAGTGTTGGCAAAGTGTAAGGTGCTGTACAGACACAGAACAGGGAACCCCCAAAGTCACTTTTCTGTTAGATTTGGTAATGGGCGTCTGTGATAGCTGAACAGTAGAATGTTCACATTGTGTAGCCCATAGTACCAGAACAAACTTGAGTCCTGCTGAGGTCTGCACTAAGTGCCAGAAGAGGTTACTAGCTAGAGTGTAATGCTAAGCCATGAAGGGAGCCAGCTCAGGTCAGGAGCTCTAGGCACGACACGATGGGGTCTAGGAAAGCTCGTGAGTTTGGCTGTACGTCATACAAAGCAGCTGCTTCGCCTTCAAGGACAATCTGGCTGCAGATTGCAGGGGGTTCCTGCTCCTCTCTCTTCTTTGCAAGCATTGTTTTCCACAGGGCGCCTTTTTTTTTTTTTTAATATCTTTTAACTTTATTTCCATTACTCTGACTTATTCTGTTTTGGTGGAAAATCTGTATTCTTTTTTGTATAAAATCTCTGTTTATGACATGTGTCAGGATAGCATATAAACTACTGCTGAATCCCACCTGTACTTTTAATCTTCTTGGAACTAGAACATTTTACTAGCAATGGATGTTATTGCAAAGATTTTAGTGTGTGTAGTTTCCTAATTTGCTAACATTACTATTAAAATTAATATTTAGGTTTTATATCTTTCAAATGGGAATAATGATGTTAGCTATCTGATGTTTATGTCTCAGTCACGAAAATGTTCCTATTTAGGCTGTAAGAGGCCACACACATGTAATCACAATAAATAGCATTTAATATGTTTACAGTAGTGGAAGGATGAGGTTAACTTCTGTTTTTATATTGATGGACTCAGCTGGACTTGGAATACTATTGTTTACAATTAGCTACATTTTTGTTGTTGTGCTTTACCCTCAAATTAAATCTTTATTTCATCAACTAACCCTAGGGATTCCCTGTTATAATCAATGTAATAAACAGCATTAGTTGATAGCCTATAGCTGATGTTCATTTGTAATTAGGCTTGTGTTTAAAGAAGAATAATTTTCTAAATTTTGCTGCAATAATTTTCCTTTAGATTTATTTATGAAAAGCAGGATTAAAAATTGACTATGGTTTGTCTTGTCTCCACATGTCTTTAAAGCAAGGTCACTTGAATGGGACAGCATTTTTTAATGTCTTTTTTTAAGCATAATTTTAGAAGAGAAATTACTGACAGTCAACATGGGCTGAGCACCTAACTACCAAATACTCATTCAAAAATCTGCTCTACTACTTTGTTAAATGCTTGTTAAAGACATGGTTAACGTATTGACTACCCACATAAGACCAGAGCATATGGCAAGTATCAGTGACACCCTACTAAACAGAAAAAGGTAGAAGGAAGATGCAACGGGCCAAGGCACAGATAACAGCCTCCAAGTTAGGTTTTACTTGATAAAAAAAATGGCCAGAGGCAGAAGTCCTGCAGGACTGAAATATAAACCTTTAACAGCAGTTCTCAGAATGCAGGTGATCCCCAAAGCCTTTTAGGTATAGTGAGCAAAGGGACATCTAGTGAAAGCTGTCTTGCATAGGAGCTATTAACTTTACTCGTTAAGTTACCCTTCATTGGGTAATTTTTGAAAATTTGCAAATGCCTGCTTATGCAACATTAATTTAAATCTGATGAGGTGATCTGTACAGTTCTGATCTCTGATGAAAGTAATCTTGTAATAAGCTTTAACTTCTAAAGCAAGACATGAACAAAACCACTTTAGTAATCTGAAAGAAAATAAATGGAAAGAGCGCTTTATAAAACCAAGAGGAACAGCAAGCTGAAAGAAGTCCCAAACTTTGGGTATGTTTTATACATATTGTCAGCTTAAGCATATTTTTGATAAAACAGAACGTGGCAAATCTGTGTGCATCTCAGATTAGACCATTGGTGTTTAGGAAAAGAATAAAAGGAGAATGGAGCTGACAAGAAAGCCGATTAGATTATTTAGGCATGGGTGGTTTAAAGCATGTATCTGTGTGAAACTCAAGACAGCCCTGAGCAAGTTGCTCTGGTAGTACAAGTCTTCCGGTTTGCACTGTTAGTACAGTGTTTTATTTCGATCCAGCTTGTGCCATGTAGATTTACTCTTCAAAACACAATTAATTTCCCCTAAAACCACTGCTAATACTCTCAAACCTCCTGCTTATGTGACTGGTTTCCTGCATTTAACTCTGGGAGGAAGTGTCGATCCACCCCTTCTGAGCCTCTGGTTAACACTCCTTGCTGCCAGCTAGTACTCAGGCTGGACAAGCTGAGCTCAATAACAGATGAGCTTTAGTTACTAAAGAAGAGACAAAGAGTAATCAAAAAATGGAAAGGTATAAGAAGGAGATTAATTAACCTGAATTTTGCAGTATGGGCCGTTACACAACCTGTAGGATGAAAATTGATCATCCTTATTTGCATGATTACTCACATGCATTTTATTCAAATTTAGTTACAAATATTTAGACAAAATATATGTATAGAGCAAAGACGGATAAAATAATTTGCAAGGTGCAAAGCTTATTGTCTTACCATAACAAAGCTACTGACAGAAAAAATTAATATGCTGTACTGGACCCAGAGTAAGGTTGTTCACCCTGAGCTGTGAATGCAGAATACATTTCACTTGAGAGACCTGACAAGTTTCTCCTCCAAGCTAGCAAACCTATACTTATGTGGTTCCAGTAATATCTATTTCTCTATGACTGTGATGATTTAAAACTCATGGATCTCCACCAATCTTTCCTAATTCTGGGTTGATTTGTGTGTGTGTGTGTGCGTGCGCATGCATATATATATATATATATATCTCTCTCTCTATATATCATGGCAGAGATGCAGGGCATAGGACACTAGTAAAAAAGCATGAAGGGTTTCATCTAGAAGTCACAGGTCAAATAACTCTGATACTGACCTGGTGTAGGTGCCATCTTGCCTAAGTGAAATGACTGGAGAATCCCAAGTGGTATTGCAGAGGTATGCTTATTGTATGAATTGGGTGGTTGTGGACAACAAGCTTCTAAAAGTTAAATGGAAGACTTTAGTCTCTGTGGTTGCTATTTTGGATCGTATCTTTAAGTACTAAGATACAGGTCCTCAAAAGTATTTGAGAAACCTAACTCAATTAAATGGCACTCAAGTAGAAAAATAGGAGTGAGATGCTGAAATGCCTTTCGGAATTGTTTGAGATATATGTATAAATATAGTTGTCTTGGATCCATTTGTGGCTATTGTGCTAAAGCTGGTTTTCACACTTGTGATCCTGAATTTTTTTAAGAAAACCATTGCACTTATCCAAGACATGGAAAAACAGGGAGAATTAGGTCTCCTGTGAAGAAACATGGAGTGAAAAACCATCTTTTCTGCTCAATAAGAAATCACCCTTTCATAGAAAGTTGTATTTTTGAATTCCAGCTATGCATAGGAACATCTTATTATTTCAAATTATTAGCCATTAGTTCAAATGAAAAATATGTTATACGGCTGTGGTTGTGAACAGACTGAAATTCTTATTTGTGCTGAGTAGTTTTCACTCTGTGACTAGCTGCTGTGAAGTCAGTAAGGGATAGATCATGACTTACCTTGGTACACAGCTGTTCACCTCAAATTCCTGGGAAGAGAGTGGAACTACACATGTGAGTAGCTGCTCACTGGTGTAATGAAGGGGCTCACAATCTGACCTTCAATGACAAAGTGCATTAAAATCTGGGCTTGACACTTCAGGAAACTTTAAAGTGAGGATAAATTAACCACTTTATGCCAGATATCCACAGCAGGCCTTGGAGATCTCATAATCATGTGAGGAAATGTGCCTCTCAATATGGGAGGTTTAAATAAAAATAATTTCATTTGTATTCAGGTAACATTTTTGTAGCATCAGTTTTATGATAAACACAACAGCTGCAGCAAGATTGTTTTTCTTGCTGTAAGGCATAGTAGAGAGTGTTTGCCAATTTTCTGTCTCAAAAAAGGTGTCTTCACATCTTGATTTAACCCTGAATAATTCAGCAGAATCTTTAATAACAGACTTGCATGTTATAAGATCCTAAAACATGTTATAGCTTAAAGAGGCAGGAAGAAATTGGATGTCTTCATAGGACTGTGATTTATAAAGAGTAGTTTTAAGGATAAGTTATATATTATTTGGTTTATCGTGACTGACTTTGCTTGACCTACATCAGAATCTGTGACCCTGAAACAAACTATATTCCCTTGCTGAACCTTACAGAAAGAATACAGAAAAGTACATCCTTATCTATTGCACTTAATTCATTTTCTGCCAAATACATTCTTTCTCCAAGCAGCTGCTTTCATGAATGGGAAGGAAAGAATTAACATAGGGGAGCAGATCTCCTGTATCTGCAGTTTCATCTATAAATAAGGAAAAGAGCTATTTTGCTATGGCGTGTAGAAGGTGTGACAGCACCAGTCCGAGTTTTGCATTAGGATTTTTTAAATTGTTTGAACATTGTTTGCAATAAAAATAACAAGGTCTGACATGAAGACCAAGAGCATCTTCAGCACTGAAGTAATACATATTTCTCTATTTTTCCAAAACATCTGTACTTTCAATTATGGTATATTTACATTAATGTTTCCTGTCTCAATAAGGCACACTCATCTGGAGCAGTGATGGCAAGTTGTTCTGTCACATAACCAAATCCTCTGTTAGCTGAGAAACATGAGACATACCAAATACCTAGGAAAAGACAGAATCTGGGAGTAGTTTGTACATGGATGCTCCCAGAAGAGTCTGCTGCTCCAGTGAAGGATAGTTTGGGCATGAAGTTATGTCCTAAGGTGTCCAGGCTTACTTTTACAGATGAGATGTGCAGCTGCATTATAATGGCACTCTCAGCCATGTAAGTGCTTGGGAGTTGCCTGAAGTTTAAAAGCCACCAGCTGGCCACCCCTGATCCAGGATGCACAGAATCACATCAGTTCTCTAAGTAACTTAAAGAAATTATTCTTACAGTGCCCTTACCGTTTGAATAAGCAACTTAGGAAGATGAAACTAGGTATGAGCAGGATATCTTTTGTTGACAAACACTCTAACATAGGAAGACCAGAACAAACATTGGCTTGCAGCTTTGTCTCTGAGTTGCATGCCGAACACTAATCAGTATAGCGTGGTATTTTCCTAAAACAAAATGGCTGCACAGTCATTAAAGTAATGGAAAATCTTTACAACAAGAACTTTCACAAAAGGATATGTTACATGTTAATCAAACTTATGGCAGCTGCTAGAAAGGATTGTCAGTTTCTTTTATGACGAAAATCCACATGGGGCCAATTCACAATGCTGGCCAAGTTACAGGTGTCACATGTATAAAACATGTAGTTAGTTTAAAATTTAATTAGGACTTTCTTCTCTGATCATAACACTTTAAAGGAAAAATACACTTAGGATTTAATTTTCTTCGAGAGTGGTTATTAATTTGATGTGATTGATGTTAAATGGGAATTAAATCATAAATGTGATTATGCTTGTGGTTGGATGTTGTCTCAGCAGATTGTTTCTGCTTGTCACTTTTGAATGACTGGTGACGTGATATGGCATACTGATTTTTATTATTGCTTAAAGATTTCACTTTATCATCATTTGTCAGGAAACTGATTTTCCTCTTAGTCCCATTAATATTAAATCTGTCATAACTAGATTAGGATAGAATTGTTATCTACTGAACCTATAAGCCCTAGGCTAAATTTTACTCCCAGGAAAAAGACAGCATAATAATACAGAGAGAAAAACCAACCAACTAACAAAAGTAAAGCTGGAATGTGAATATCAACAGATGAGAGTAATTTTTTTCCCCTGTAATTACGGTGTATATTTCTGTTCACGTGCCTAAAACAGATTTCAGAAGTGTTTACACCTGAACTGGAAACTCGCTTTTCAGTGCTAGAATAGGTGGGAAAAACTACTAAGATGAGGCATTCAAAGATGGAAGAAGAATGCCGTTTTTTTTTTAAAGATAGTAATTTACAAGTTTAGAGAAGCAGTCATTTTGATTTTCCTGACAGGAAACTTGCTTTTAGCAAAGATAGTAGAGAACCATGCACTGTTTCTGTGGACACCCCCCTCCTCATTTTGGTTCAGAATGCATCTAGAGGAATTGTAGGATTTCTGTCAATTTACAGAATGGACCCAATGTCACTAACACATGTGCTGCCCTCTTTCATCCAGAGAATTGGTGAAGATTGGTTGGTGCAATATACCCTTTTACAATCAGAGTCTAGTCTGAAGCCTGCTAGGTCAATTAAATGGACTTCTGTGGTCTCACATCAAGCCTTACATTTGTTGCTCATTTGCACTAACCAGTATTCTTCTCTGGTACTTATTTGATGCCCATTACTGTGATATCTGAGAACAAAGATCATTGAGAACAGATACTATTTCTACCAGAAAACAGAATTTTGTATTGTTGTAGGAGCAGAAGAATCCTATTAATCCACAAAACATATGAGAGTACATTCCACACAATGCAAGCCATGTGCATTCTCCACACAAGCCACAGCACACAAGCTGAGATAGCTGTGGCATATCCCTCAGTCTGAAAAAATAACAAATAAAAAAATCAGTGTCGTTTTTTTAAAATTCTGAAAAAAACCCTCAAACAGTTATTTAAAGCCAAAGTTTTGCTTTCTAGATCAAATGTGGGTATAGAAATAAGTATAACCTTAAAAAACGTGTGAGGGTTTTATACATGATCCCTGCTTTTGTATTAGTCTCAAACCTAGTATCTGATTTGTTAGAACCATCTTTATTATGGACAAATTTATAGGGTTTAGACATCTCCCTGCTTGATTGATCTGCCATCTACTATCAATCTTTGAGCCACACTGTGCAAGGTATGCCATCAATTGCAAATGACACACAGCAGGGCAGATGTCTCTGGATGCTGTAATTTCCGGGTTTCTGAGAACCAGTGTACAATAGACTATTCTTGAATGAAAAAGCTAAACTGAAGTTGATTTTTGTTCTAAGAGTACCAATAATTTACAGGTCTTTTAAAATATGCTTCTTAGACTTGAGAAATCGGTCAAAATTAAAGCTTTCTTGCAAACAATTCTTTTTTTTTTTTTTTTTAAATGCCTTTTTTGGCAATAAAATTTCACTTTAAAAGTTCCTCTTCAGTGCTAATGATTAATAACCAAAAAAATCACAAGCGAGAAACTCCAGCAACAAGCAAAAGAAAGCAATACCCAAGAACATTAATTGTCTAAATGACTGAATATGACAGATTATTCAACGACCTTTTTCACAAGAGAACCCATTTTCAAAGAACGTTTTTTAATATGATACAGTGAGACTCTGAAATGCAGCATCAGGCACGTTAGACTGCAGTTCTGTTTTGTTTAGAAGATCTGTGATTTCAAAGATACTGAAGGAGCTTTTGCTAGCAAGTATTAGCTGTATTAGAGACCCAAAGAAGGAAGGGATTAGATTCTGCACTGTTAATACAGAAAACAGGAGAAAATGCAATTGAAATAAGTGGAATTACAGAAGAGTAAAACGAGTCAGAGATCAGAATCAAGCCTTTGTTGAAAAAGCTTATGATGTTGAATATTAAATTAATCTAATTTGCACTGTCTGATGGTGGCCATTAGTGCCTGAAGTAGAGGCAATGAAATGCTAATGTGATTAGTTAGGAACACTAAAAACAACCAGTACATTTTTCCTTTGATTGTCTGTGTGTTTAAGAATATTTCATTACTCCTGCTTCCTTTGAAATAAGGGTAAGATATAAATCATAGGCACAGATATAACTAGCGGTTGTGACATTTTGTTACAGAGTTTAATTACATGAATCATAAAATATTGCTACAATTTTCCAAACTGTTAAACCTTAATTAATATGAACCCACAGGGACCACCTTGATGGTTCATAATACTCTGGAATCTCTCCTCCTACAGTAGTAGTTCATATGGTCGAAGAGTGCTTTATAATTTACAGAGAGTGATCAATTATTAGAAATGAAGCCAGACAAATTAATTTAATATAAATGGGGTTGTATGGAGTTTGACTAATTCTTTTTAATTACCTATATGTTATTTTTTCAATAGTCTAACAAAGGGAACCATTATTCTTCCCCATGTACAAATTCATTAATCTCATTACTGTGCAGTATTAATATAATTTTATCACACATTCCAGAAGTAGAGCACATTGACAAACCATAATGAATCACAGCATTAGTGTACTATCACTACATTAATTTCAGGACATGCCTAGCTCATCTGCAATTTACGTTGAGACTTAGTATAAAATGAGCTGAATAAGCATGTAATTATGACATCTGCTTCTTTTCAGGTACCTCTTTGTAAATCAGTGACAAAGGAATAACAGGTTTAAATATGTGTTAACACTCTGATAGCATGTATAATTGCAATATGGCAATGTGTAATGAAGATTAAATTAGACTGTAGTGTACCTGACATATGCAAGAGTATAATTGAACCGCAGTAATTATGGAATGAAAAAGACTATAAAGTACTAATATTTCAATTCAGTAAGGTAAAACCAGTGTAAAGAAGAAATATTATTAAAATGGTGATGCAAACAAGTACATTATTTTTATAAGGAAACATTAGTTATGTTCATCATTTTTATCTTCAGTATACTTAAGATGTTCTTGGTGTTAGGTAAAGTTTTCATAGACTCTGCTGTTTTGATCCTTGGATTTCAGGTGTCTAGGCCCTGCTTCTATACTTCAACTCTGCTACAGCAGATAATGCCCATCACATGTACATATAGTACTACTGCTGCATGGTTTTATGAGATATAGGAACTGACTTTCAAACATCTGCTGTGGTAAAAAACATTCATTCACTGAAGTTGTGTCCTTGAATCAGGGTTTTGAGGAAGGGTTGTGTGCTTTGTCCTGTATATGAGACACAATCTGAAGCTTATGGGAGATCAAACTGCAAGCCAGAGGGTATGGCAAATTATTAACTGAAGTCATTATCACATAACTGGTAAAATATTTATTTTAGATGTGTATCGTGCTATATTTCAACTTCAAATCACTTGTGGAGGACAATTAATTCTAAAGGTTAGTAAAAGAATAATAGGTTTTGATTTAAATACTCTTATTTGAACAAAAATATACAAAATCTGTGAATATGACTGTGAAGTCTATGATATTATACAAGATGTTTATACTATAACCTAAATTATACTATAATATATA
>NW_009190757.1:0-1283 GCF_000690835.1 Fulmarus glacialis
TCCTCTGCACATTGCCTCATCAGTTGGCACAGTTCCACTAACCCTCTCCAACATGCAGGACCCCCAGGTTTACATCCTTATCAGTTGCAAAGTCCCAGTTTGCCTGCAGGTTCTTAATAGCCCATCAATTAGTGTGGCTGACCAGGTTTGTTTCTGGTTATTGTTTGTTAATGCTAATGGGTCAGGTTTTATGTCTCTGTGTGTTTGTCTCCCTTTCCTTATTCTCCCAGCTAAAAAGATAAACTTTTTCACACCCCAATTTGTGCCACTGACCAGCTTTGTTCTTATCACAACGTCCCTTATTATGTGTTGGTCAGGTCTTTATGGCTTCTTTGACCAGATACCCTTAAAGGAGCAGACACTCTCCTTCCAATACCCTTACTTATGCCTAAATCAGATTCAGCACTCCTAGGATTGGATTAATCTCATCTGGCTATGATGACTACAGTGTAAATAACTACATTTGAGCAAGTCTCATATTTGTAGTTAATATGGAGAAATCAGTATATACCTATTGCAATTCTTCTGTCCCATGCCAACATCTACTTCGAGCTGAGTTGTACTCATATGTACGTACACTTCAGATACAGGCAGTTACACTTCAGCTGTCTAAATTTAGGTGGGATGCATCAGCCTCTCACGCAAGATCAATAGTACTGTTTTTGATATGATGCAAAGTGTGTCTGTTATAAATTAACTCACCAGTTTTTACATTTGTTAAAAAATGAGGACAGAACCTTGAGTCAGTACATTTTAAGCAGGGTTTCCGCTGTTTTCCCATAGTTAACTTAAAGTCAATATACAAGCACCATTTTGCCATGAACTCAATATTGTGTGCTTAATTGAATTAATAGAAACATGATTGTGTGTTTATGCTTAATTTGGATTGCACCAGTATTGCTATGCTAGCAGGTAGATACTAGATAATTCACAGGTCCATATTAATGATTGTGGAACTACCATACAGGCAGAAAATGAGGATTTCACTCATCAATTCTTATTCCTGTAATGTATCAGCTCCATAGGGTGGCATTGGTACATCATCCTTTTTACACTTCTGTGTTAGTTCTCCTCATCTGAAAATTGTGAAATTCAAAGTCAAGATTAAACTGCATAGGATTTGCAGGTATTTTCCATAGAATTCAATTCAAATTATTTTAATAACCCAATTTATAATGTGGCTACACAAAACCTTAAAACAAAAAGTTGGGACTTCAACTTTCTGGACATCTGCTGGAAATATAACACGGCGGAGAAACAGTCGAGGAGGTTCCCGGAGTGTG
>NW_009190758.1:0-57376 GCF_000690835.1 Fulmarus glacialis
CCGCCGTGCTGAACCTGCCCGGACCGGCTCCGAGGCCAGCTGGCGGCGGCCTCTTGCCCTTGGCCGTGGCGAGATCGCAGCGGAGAGAAGGGGTTTCTCTCCCGCCCCCGGCGGCAGCAGGCAGGCTCGCCCAGGACGAGCTGATGTAGGTCCGGGGATGAAATCCCCGAGACAAAGGGAAAAGCGAGGCAGGCATCAGGCAAGGACTATGGGAGAAGTGCAAGGAGGGAGGTCTGTTTGTGCAGGGTGCCAGGAGCATGTGCTGTTGCTTATCATGGGGAAGGCATGGAGAAATGAGACGGCATTGGAAAGCCCTTTCTAAGGTGATTAGACTTCTGATTTCTGTTTTACACAAATGCTGTAGTAGGACATTCACATTGTCTCTCATCCTTCAACATGGGTCTTGTAGGAAAAGCCAGAGCTTAAAAATATAGAAACAAAGTTTGGTTGGTTGGCCACACTTAGAAATACCAAAACAAACCTGAAAATGAGACTGTTCTGTTTCTAACTTTGTCATGTGATTAATAATTGGGAGAGAACTGAGATTTTTTTATAGGTTACTGATGATGACTGTCCCTACTGAAGTATGTGTGCTGCATTCAGTACTATATTTTTAAGCATCAGTACAGACCTCAATGCAGTACAAAACAGAGGGAAAGACAGGATCTTGGCTTTGAAGGTCACAGTATTGTTAGTAAGCATTTTGTTCACTGGAAGTACTACTGGTGGAAAAATACTAGATGAAACCTATAAGAAGCTAAAGAGGAAGCAGTAACTTTGTAATAAAGAAAATTTAAAACGAAGACGATCATGGTTTAATATGACAACTGCTCACTTCACTTTACAGCCACCATTGAGATGGACTTGAGAGCATTGTTTTTGTGATATGAAAGTATAGCAAAGCAGAAGTCACAATATTCTTTAGTATTTTAACAAGTTTTACTATGTTTCAGATCATGGTAGATACATGAGAACATATATATAGTAGACCTAACTTGTGAACAAAACCTGGGTTAAATATTGCAAATTTTTCATGTTAATTATTAGCCTGATGAGACAATCATGTTATTTATGGGAGGGGTAATGAGGAAACTAGGTCATCTATAAATGACCCCAGAAAACCACTTTCCAATTGGCTCTGTGGCAGTATTGTTACTGAAGTTAATTATTGCAACAGCTGTAAACAAAATTCTGATGACATTTTTGTTTTGTTATAGGATTGCCTTTTTGCTACATTCATTTAGATATGAGGAAATATCTGTGAAGACTTTCGTAAAATCTAGTGTGGTGGTGTAGCAGATTATGAAGAATTTTGGTAATATAATTCTTCTTCTTAGATTGGTGAGGTTAATGCTTTCCATATTGTACTGTGGGAAGGATTTTCTCCTAGAAGTTGACTTGAGAATTTTTTCCCATAAAATAGAGCTTCTTCATCTTTTCCAAGCTTTTTCTTCTTTGGCATCACAGTGATTAATGAGTTTAATTTTTGCAGGCAACTGCCAGGAGGTGCTGAGTAAGACGTATCATGCTGATTGTGTATAACCCCGCTCCTTTTAATTACTGGGATGATAACAATGCATTAATCAGGTGCATAAGAAATGCAGCACTTTTCTGTAACACAGAATATTGATCTATTTTATAAGGCACTGACTATAAAATGATGATCACAGAAGTCCTTTTTAAATTAAATTTTGTATGATAAGTTATGTGTTAAAAATATTGAACTCTCCACTGAAACATCATAAAACTTTTCTATACAAAGAGCCGTATGCTGCATTCTTACAGGTTCATTACTTAGCCAAAACTCCTATTGGCTTTAATAGGAGACTTAACCATATGAAAATGGCCAGACCCAAAGTACAAAAGCTTTCTTTACTGTGAATATTCTTTCCACAGCTGAATTCTGAATATTTATTTCTTTCCTGCATTTGCTTAAAACTGCATTTGGCCATATATTATACTTTACTAGTTTTGCAGTTGATTATTCAGACTGATTTACATTTTGAGAAGGTTTTCATTCAGATGTAAATAGCAATAATTTTGAAATGCTTCAGTAAAACTGTCTTTCCTGATTGAATAAATTAAGGGTTAAGTAAATAAAATATCATTTGCTGATAGAGTGAGTCTGAGAAAGTGAGAATCAAAGCCATTAGTGTAAAAAAATTGTAATTTGGTATGTCAGACTTGCTGTTGCATGTAATTGAAAGTGTTAATTTTCAGTTCATTATTTGTCTAATAGGAAGAAGTATTGCCTCCTAGAAATGTGTGTCAAGGACAGTGTTTCAGAAAGGTTGAAGCCTGAGCTGCATACAACAGGCATTTCAGAAGTGGTGTGATCTTTTCCCAAAGAGATGAGTGATTTGATTTTATAGAAGGGTTTGTAAGACTGCAGGAATCGTAGCATTACTGTAAGATATAGTAATTTGAATTGTAACCAGAAGTTTATCTACAGATCTGAACTACTGTGTTTATTGACAGAAACTACTGTTTAAGTCAAGTCTGTAAGAGTATCTTCTTCTGCCTCTTCTTGGTGAGTTCTTGGATGCTGAACTCAAGTTATCCTACAGCCTTTAAGATGTAGAGAGCTGGGTCTAGTTCTTTCAATGGAAATAGTTAGGCCCTACTGACATTCTGTAAGCTCACCTTTTGAAATTAATAAAGATTATATCTTACTTCCTTCAAAAGAAATAGTTATAAACCTCATAAAAATCACGGGGTTTGTTTGCATGGAAGCCCATCATATATTTTGTGATTACAGAATAAAGAACACTCTGATCTGGAGGTGATATGTTTCTTATACTTTGCTTTATAGCTATATTTAGAATTAAACCACCTTATGATATTTGCTGCCAGTTTAAAATCAACCTCTGTTTCTGCAATCTTTACTAGCCATGATGATGATGCGTGCACTAAAAAAAATCTGCCAGAGAGAATGTATTTTTAAGTATTCAGGAATAACTGTGTGAAGAGGCTGAATCAGCTCTCTAATAGTAGGGAACTGTGCAGTAAGTTGGGATACCTCATGTAGAGTACTCAGCTCACGTTATTTCTCTTGAGCTAGTAGCAGAAAGAAGACACTGAGCCCAGGGTCAGAGCAGCTTGTGTTGGTTTCCAAGGGGCTTTCAAAGACATGGGGGGTGGGGAAAAAAATCTATGAATACGTGCTGCTCTCCCTTCTCTGTATGTTTTTGTTTCAGAACAGGCCAGAAAGAAGACAGTTCTTAGGGTGTCCATCACAGCTTTGAAAATGCTCTTTGGGAGTCAAAAGATTTTGTCCCTTGAAACAAAAAACTTCACATTAATTTGGGCTAATATGTTTACGCTTTTGATGGTCCAGCAAAATCTCCCATTAAAGTTCATTAACTGCAAATTGATTTTACTGGGATTTTTGCCTGGTATGCTGGATGATTCCCAGCACGTTGCCGTGATGTACGTGCATTTTCATCCTATGACCAAGGGGTGGCAGCGTGTCTTGATTACTCCGTTCCTATAGAGCGCTTGGCATTTCATTGCTTTTATAGTAAAGCACCAACCAACCATTTGTTTACATACTCATACCTACACGTGAGGGTTATTTTCAATTCCTTATTGCTTTCTCTAGGTTTGATTGACTTGATGACAGTTTTGTAGCTCTCTTTTTCACCATCAGGGAGAAAAGAAATATTTGTTTTCAAAGTTCATAAAAAATGGTTTCACAACAGTTTTAAATAGTCCCATATTCAAGCATGGGGGAAGGAGGGGAGAAACAAATCTTTATTCTAAGGGAATGCTCTCTTTTCTCTCAAAGGAAAACAAAAACCAGCCTTTCCCCAAAAGCCTCTTGCATTCATACTAGGTTGATACAGCGTAAATTTTCAAAAGTACACACAGATAATTTAGGTTTGTAAATTCAAGGCTTTTTGAAAAGTGATTTGTGGTCAAACCCAAAAATATGTGTTGGAATCTAATTCATAGTTAGGTGCATAAATGCTCATTTTGGATCAGGTTCTTACTCACTTATGCGCCTTTCAAAATTGTGGGTGTTTGGTAATGATGAGATTCAGTGTGGGTGAGTTAACTGAGTTAAAACATATTTTGAGTCTGTGCATTAGTCTATATGAAAAGATCTAGTGTGCCATAGTCTTTACTGCCAATATGTAACTAAAAATGAATGTAAGACGTGGGCATTGGGCACATGTTTGTTGTGCAGCACAGAGCAGTGTAGAAGGGAGCAGGGGGAGAGTGTAGTGGTACAATCCAGTAAGGTGTTTTGGAAGAGTGAATGGGCTGTGGCTTTTGTGTAGTGGAAACACAAGTCCTTCACAACTTTTCCACCTGTAGAGTGTTTGGGAACCTTCATTTCCTACATTCAACCGGAGTTTTAGTTACTTCTCAGCTTTTAAGCACTTTAATTTAGAGATCTTTCATACTTTATTCTGTTAAAATAGCACTTGAAAGTCTTCCCAAAGATTACAGTAAAGATTAATCCAGTTTTTAAGCCTCAGGGAACTTGTAATGTGGAGCCAGGGAGAGAGGAAGAGAGGGGTCTGATACTCATCCTCACTGCAAGCAGTAAGTTTAAGCAAAGCTAATGGGGTGTGTGAGGTAATGTGAGAAAGGCCGATATTGTGAATCTCTGCTGCTGAAATCTTACCAGATTTCCACTGAGCATATTTTATAATTGCTTATCACTTGCATAGTGTAAATTATTTTCCTCTAAACAAGGTGCTTGTTAGTAGACCTCTACTATTACATAGATTCTTCCACAAGTTGCTGTCTCTGTGCCTTTTAAAACTGCATTTAACATTATTATCTTCACTTTGCAGGAAGAAAATTGGAGGCTGAGTTGACACATTGTCTCATAGACAGTGCATCTCAGCTCTACGGCAGTGACAGTTTGCTGTGGCTCAGCCCTGTGAGCTATTGCAGTTTCTGGTCCTGGGCCGCAGGGGCTTTAAGTCTAAAAATTATTCCAGTTATCACCAAGGATATTCTTACAGGTGTAAAACTAATTGTGAAGTCCGGCACATTTAAGTCTTTGCTGCATCTAGCACTCATTAGTGACAGTTTTCATGTGACATTTCAAATGTCTAATGTTTTCCTCTAGCTGTTCAAGGGTTTGGAGCTTGCTTTGAGACAAGGGAGATTTAAAGCATCCAAAAGGGAAGGATAGGATTATCTTAATACTTTCATTATATAATTTTTTTTTTTTTTTGGGGGGGGGGGTAGTTTTTGGTTTTTTTTTTTTTTTTTTTTCTGTGTTTGTCAATAGCATCTGCTCTAGCATTTCAAGTAGATTCCATTCTAGGCAGACCTCAAAAGCAAATGCAAATTTCTCCCCAAGCTTGCTGTCTTGGACATACAGAGCTACATGAAATGGAAAAGCAGCCGTGGGAAATGCCTGGTAACCTCAGCTCTAGTTATACCACAGTCATTAATTTTAAAGTGTTTGTATGTATGTGTTCCTTATTTTCCATTAAAATGAGCTCCAACTCTCTACAAAAGAAAGTAGCTGTGGTATTTTGGTCAGAGGAGAAATGAAACCCATGGAGGCTGAGCATTTACAGATGTTACTGCAGTCTCCAAGCTGTAGATCTGAAGGCACTTGGTGAGCAGAGCCAGCCGCAGGTTTACACAGGATCCCTGTGCCTGCTGCTTTCCTCCCATTCTGGCAGAGGCAGAGGGAGAATAATGTCCAGCATCTGGGCAGCAGCAGGAGGCTTGTTACTGCCTGTTGTCCCTTCTCAAGGGTATAAGCAGTGGTTTGCAGAGCCCAGTCATGTAGAGTTTGTGTCTGTGAAGATGAACTCAAGTGTCTTGCAGTGCCTCTTGCTAAGCTGGATTAAAAAAGACTTGTATTTATAAGGCCAGCCTTTGGCAAAAGAAAAAGTATGAACTGCTGGCAGTAGCAAAACAGACATTTATGCTTGTGCAGGGTCATAGAAAAGCAATTTGGTGGCAGCTGCTGCTGCTGCTGGCGGGTAGAGTGGTATGGGAGATGGCTCTGGGGTGGATGGCTCTTCCCATTTGCTCCCAAGACCTCCCAGTGCCTTAAGAGCAATAGAGGCTGCAAGCACATCTCAGCTCTTCCTCTCTCCGTTTCCCCAGCCCTACCTCACGGGAGAAAAACTCCGTTTTGTTTGCACTGCTGGGAAGCCATGAGTCAGTTCTTCCTCCCTAACAGGTGGCTGCTGGCAACCTTATCTCTCTCTGCCCTGGCGCCTAAAGATGGATCTCCCAGCAACAACCTCAGATGGCTCCTCTCCAGCCGCTTCACAGTGACATGCCCTCTGGCATTGCAAAATGCAAGTTTCAGCTGCTGCCTGTCTCCCCTGCTCTCCTCTCAGGACAGGCAGGTCGGGTTATCTCGTATTCCAGAGGAACACGAGGATCCTTGAACAGAGAGGAAAGAGGATGTTGGGATCTGCTTGAAATAGTGCTTGACCTCTTGCATAAGAGACTGATTGTCGCGAGATAAGTTTGTTGCATACACAGCTCTGAGATTTGCACAGATTGCTCATGGCATTATGTTTCATTTGACTGTAGAATCCTATCTTTATTTGTTTGTCATTTATTGCAAAATCCCTCCTCATGTTTCTGGATAATCTATATTAAACATGGTTTGTCTTTGTTTTTGTTTTTCCTGTTTCCTTTAGGTGCCAGAAAAGAAAGATAATATTTAAAAGACCAAACGTCTATTGCATTGTTGATAGGGAAGCTGTAGAAATCAACAACGATGTTGCCATAGAGACATAAATGGTTTATAGTGAACCAAAGATTTCTACTTTTACTAGTCTTCCTGCTAGGCATACTGAATGTAAGCACTTTATTGATACAGTTCCTCTGTCTCTTCTATATTAGCTTTTTTTTTTTTTTTTTAATTTGGGTGTTTGTAAACCCAGATACAAGAGGAGGCACCTGGAGAAAACACTAACGGTATTATAGTGCTTCACAATGGTGTCTCTAATAAAGCGGGTGCTGTTGAAGCAGCTTCTTCGTTCTATTGTGAACTGCAGCACAAACAACACTTGTCAAAACACATACCATGATTCATTGCGAACAAGAGTAATTAATAAAGACTGACGTAGCCAAGGTTTAGGATCACAGTAACCCGATCTATTGTACTTGCCTTGTTTATACTCTCTGTGTTCGAGTTCTGTGTGCTTGGAAGAGGCTTCTTCAAGGAGTGGGTAATTCTCACTGATTTCTGGGCACATTTCTATACCTTCTGTTTGAGGTGGCATGGATCTGTGGTAAAGCATTGGAATGACCATTAGGGAAGTCTTGGTATTCCTGGGTCTGCCACTGACCTGCTGCATGACCTTCAGCTAGTTAGTTATCCCTGTGGGACAGGACCTGCACGGTTGGATACCATAAAGGAATCAAGGCCGTGACTTCACTTGTGGCTTTGCTGTGGTGGTGCAGAATTAAATCATTTCTGCTTTTGGGCTAAAGCTTTGGGCTAAAAAGAACCCATAGAAACATGAGATTATTGATAATTAGCAGTGTGGTCATTAATTCTGACAGTGGCAACATTTGTGGGAGCATTGCTAATAACCAAAACAGGCCTGATTGTGCTTGTTTATGGTGGGCTAAAGGTCTCTCTCATTACAGTGTTTCACAGGCAGTGCCAGGAGCTGATAATCACTATAATGCACACTTTTCTTTTAGCTAAGAAAAGCTAAAGCATCTGTAGTTTTGAAAATGTCAGATTGAGCCAAAGTGCATGCAATTAGATAAGGATAATGTAACAGATAATAAGAAGATGGGTAATGGTGGATGAGCAGTTATCAGACTATTGTGCTTTGGCTGCTAAAGTGCTATGTGTCGTATAAAAGAAAGTGGTTGTTGGTTGAGGGAAAACATGCCACAAGTTGTCAGAGATGGAAACGTGAGCTAATGTGCTAAAGTGACAAGGTTAGTCCTGGGAGAGTATAAACATGCATGTCAGGCTCTTGATAGATGGAAGGGTTGTCTGGGTTAAAAGTCATATACTTAGGAAGGTGGGAAAGGCCACTGAGAAAAAAAAAAGGAAGCAAATATGGAAAGGAAGATGGGCAGAATGGAGTTATTTGGGGTTGCTGTCTCTAAGGTTTCTTTTTTTCCTGTTTTCAAAGACTCTCTGTCTTGTGTGTGTGATGTCTGGGCTATTCTGGCTGCTTCAGTGTGTTAAAACCTTTCTGAGACAACTTCTTCGCCCAAAAAGAGATACAGTGTGATGCACTGATTAAGAGGCTGGATGTGAATTTTCAAGCAGTGTCCTGAGTTTAATTTGCCACTGGGGGAAAGAATGAGGCAGACTCCAAAAGCAAGAGAAAACAGCAAGGGGATGAAAACCAGACAAGGGACAATGAAGGGAAAGAAGAAAGAGGAAAGCTGTGATGCACAGAACTGGATGCCAGCTCTGATACTGGAAGCCAAGGAATTTTGCTTCTAAAATATTTCTTGCTATAGGGCAAAATATTTCTTGTGGCTGAGACAGAATATTCCACATTTGCCCTTTCCTCCTACTTAGCCTAATCCAGGAACTAGTTCTGGGCAGGAGGGAAGGTTCTCCCTAATCTGGGAGTAGAGAATTTTTTGTCTCATATTTTTTCCTGCAATGTCTTTCCCACCCTTATCCCACCTCTGTTGAAGTGTTTTGATGAAACCAGAGGGGAAAGGTTGGAAGCCATTTCTCCCATATTTTGGTTCTGTGATAACTTTTACCAATGTTTTTTCTCTTAGGAATTCACCAAGTATTTCATATCTTTATAAAATACCTGACAGAAAAGCTGGTTGTGTATAGTTCTTATCCTCTCCTCTTCTGTAATGTCTTTAGGAAGATATTCTATAAATACTTAATTAGTGACCAATTATGTAGTGTTACAGCTGCAATTTCAGAAAAAAAAAATTATTATCCTTATGAAATGTTTGCATCGTGGATAACAAATACAAGGGATATTTTGGCACTTACAAAACATTGCCCTTTTCCATTTCAATTTACACCAGAATATATCCCTTTTTGGTGTAACTTCAGCCTAGATTAACAGTATTTGTATTACAGGGTTGTATGGAAGCATGTGTTTGATACATGTGTTTGGAGAGGTCTCAGGGAGAATCTCCTTATATCCTCAGGCCTTCACTTACAGATGGGAGCTGAGAGTTTCCCACGCTATCACTATCCAGCGCAGTCCACATTCCTGCGTTGCGTGACATGATTGCAGTTAAGTGGCTTTTCAGGCTGAGTCTTCGTCTGTCCTGACCCTTCACGCAGCTGAGCGTGGCTGCTCAGCTAGGAGATCTGTAACTGAAAAGCACATTTTCTAGACTCCTTTCTTCTTGCATTCAGTCATTCTGGGAGGCTCTTGTCCAGGTCTGTCAATGCGGGTTTGCAAGAATGGAGTTCATGGCATGGGCTTGGATCAGGTTTCTGGTAAGAAAGTTTTCAGAAAGCATCACTGAAACATTCACTGTGAGCATTTAAGCTGAGGGTGCGTTGAAATTCTCTTCTTATAAACGTTCAGGGAAGGTCACTTAGCACATTCCCAGGATGCAAATTCGGAGCATGTGTAAACATGGCCAAAAGGATTACTTTTGTGCTTGTTTTGGTTTTGGTTTTTTTTTTTACAGTTCAGTCAATAGCAAATTGTATGCTCCTCAATAAGCTGTTCTTCTCCAGGCATTGGGCAAGCTTCATATTAGAGGAGAGGGAGAAAAGGGGAAATCAGCTGTCTTCTCTCATGTTGGTCATGAGGGAATATTGTCTTTCTCTCACAGATACAAGGATGCTCATAGCAACTGCACAGCTCTGTAGTGGCTCTCTCCTCTTTGGACGAGCTAGAAAGAAGTGCCTCACAGCACTAGAGAGAGAAGGGGAAGGTTAAGACCAAGCTAAAAGCCGGTTTAATCCCACTCTGTAGGTCTGCATGTGAAATCCCTCAAATTACAAGCATGTTCCTTCACTGTTTCTTCCTGTCTGTGCTAAGCTGAAACTCTTCTGGAAGTGGGCTTTTGGCAGATAGCACAACGCTATTGGGCTGGAAAGATACGTGAGAATGCCATAGTCAGCTTTTTAACTGTGCAATTTAGTATAAAATGTAGGGAGCAGCAGTGTGAATCAGAGGATTGAATTTGCTCTAAAAGTTCCACAAAAGGCTTCTCTTTTGCTAAAGACAGATTGTGCCAGTCCAACCTGAAAAACTGTAATTTAATTTGAAAACACCATTCTGCATTCTTTTCACTTGATCTCGATTGGCCACAAGCCATAAAATTTCTCTGTGGTCCACTGGAGTTCAATAGATGAGAATTTCCTAACTTCATAAAATGATTAAAAGCACTCCAAATGTATATTATTAGCAAGGCTTCTGTAAGACAACTCAATCAGCAGGCTTCAGGTGCCTTTATGACAGGTTTGGTGAGCATTGTTTGAATGGCAGATTGCTGAGATAGATATTAATGGAGGGGAAGACTAATAAAATGCAAGGCTTTATGCTTAAAGTAACTTAAAGAACAAATGATAGTGCATGTGTGTGACAGAGGTTTTTCCGGTTTGCCACAATGCTGTGTAGATGAATTGTACAAGGATCAGTGTCTCTGGCAATGATAAGTGAGATCTGTGTGGCTGATTTTGGCAGCAGCCCACTCCTGTGTTTTCTTTAACCCAGTGCCTTGGACAGCGCTGGGAAGCAGAAAGAAGTAGATTGGTTTTATGTGTACTGCCTCATGTATCTCATCTAGCAAACTCATCTCCTCCAGCATGCTGTATCATAAACCAAAAACCGAATCCACTTTCATCAAATGTTTGTGAGTGATGAACCATTTCAGGACTGTTCTGTTCTGTTCAAGGCATTTCTACAAACAGAAGAAGAATGATTGACTCATTGCAAAATACATGTTGGGCATTAGGGACTGCCTTTCCTCTCCCTCTCCCCCCCTTTCAATACAGGCTGGCTGTGATTTTCCAAACAGACAAGACAATGTGACTATTTCTATTTTATTTTTCTGTTCCATTTGTTTGCATGAATGCCAGGCAGGTGCTTGTTAAGAGGGGAATGGGCAAACAGATTTCTGGAAACTGAGCCTCTTAACATCTGTTTGGATACCCAAAATTTCTAAGATTGGGTGAAGAAATCTGGTGGCTGCTTTTAGTCAAATAGGTTACTTGAGAGTTTTTCTGTTGACATTGCTAAACTTTCTGATGAAAACTTAGAATAAACATGTCATAGTTAGTACTTACTGCTCTTTTCTTCCCTTGGAGCTCAGAGCACTCCAGCAAGGTACCAAAGCACCAAAATCTGTTCTTTACTTCACAGTGATGTAATCTTCAGAGTTCCTAAATGTAAATTCGTGTGCTTCCTAAGAGGCTAAGAGGCTTTTCATACTTAATCAGTCTTCTTATCAAAGCAGGAGATTAGAATTTTCTATGACTTGGTCTCTCCCCTTTGCTGGTAATGATGGAAATGGAGAATCTGTCCATCCTCAGGATATCTATCTAGGGGAAAGTTTCATTGTCAGACCCAGGCATTCCCAGCATTTTTCTTGGTCAGCTTCAATAATCACTGCTTCTCATTTATTCAGGTCAGTGGCCCCTTCTCTGGGGGACAGTAAAGTTTTTTAGATGAAAGATACTGTTGGAATATGAATAGACGGCTGTAACCTGGCCATAAATTGGTTTAGGCTGGAAATGATAAGATTTCTAAGATCTTGAGCATTGAAGTATTGGAAGAGCCTTCCAGTAAGAGCAGGCAAAGATAAAAGTCATATCTGGCTTTAAGATGGATCTCAGTAACTCTACTTTTATGGGATTATATACCTGCCCTTGGAAGCAGAGAAGCCACAGGGTCCCCTTTTACAACTAAATCCACTGAAATTTTGCATGCAGCCAGTGAAGAGGTCTCTGCCTCCACCTAGGTAACAGGAACTTCAGTTTCAATACGCAGGCTAAACATCTTTTAGAAGAATCTCCTGAAGGAGTAAAGGTTGTCACATTGAGTGTTTGTAAAAAAAAAAAACAGTAGTAAAATGGATTATACAGGGCTGAATCCATCCTTTGTCCATATTTTTAAGGTTATTCAGTCAGGTTTATTCAGGAGTCCTTGGACTGCTGCATTTTAAACAAATTGTGTCAGGTACACCAGGTATATGATATTTCTCTAAGGATTTCTAGCTACCTCCCCTGTAGGCCAAACACTTTTCCATTTCAAGAGGCAAGATATTAAGAGGTCTGTAACTATAAGGGCAGCAGCATCTACTTGCCAAAGTTCTTGTTTTGCCAAAGTGCTTTGCTCTAGCTTTTCTATATAGAGTCCCAGAGTCCTTTACAGACCGTACCTTTGCCTGTCTCAGTAACAAAGACAGAATGCAAAGGAAAGCCTATGGCTGAGAAGCCTTTGGAAGAATGTCAGTCAGTTTGTTTTGTGTTATAGGACCCCTATAGTGTAATCTGAATGCAAATTATCTCCAGATTATGTGAATTGTGGATTTGGGTATCTAAAGAGAATTTAGTAGCTCAATACATCCAAATGGTTGAGAAAACTAGCTCAGAATTTGAACAACCTTACTGAATATTTCCCTTTTTTAATCTAAATGATCCCTAGGCCACAAAAGCAGTGCTGTTTGTGTGACGGAATTACTCAGCTGGAAGCACCCAAGACCATCAAAATCTCTCTGTGAACAGAAATAGGCGGAACAAGAGTTCCCTTCATATAGGAACACACCAGGTGCCCTTCAATGGCTCATTGCCTTATGTGGGTTCAGAGTGGGTTTAACATGCATTGGAAGGTTTGAGTCCATTATAAAACACCAATAAAACACTCTGCCCACTTGCTACATGATGCTTCAGCAGCTGTGGCATTCATCTAGCCTGGGTTTGATCCTCAGCCTTTTCAAAACCCCATTTCCCAGGGTGAGCTCTTGGCTGTTGCTGCAGACTCGGAAGGGCTCTCCTCTCTCTTATCCTTTCTGAACACAGGCAAGATGGGTGAGTTGGAAAAGAAACTGAGGGAAAGGGAGCATGGCTGTGTGGTGGTGCGAAGAGCTCTGAGATGTAGGGCTCTGCTCCTCAGCAGCTGGTGGGTGTAAAAAATGCCCAAGAAGGGGTGCTACACATGCCAGGCAATTCCTGTTAGCTTCTTTCTCTCAGCACCCCATATGCTGATTTTTCAAGCTCACAGTGGGCTCAAACTGTTGACAACGTAGGAATGGCAGTGCCTGACTAGCAAGCAGCTGTGTCCTTTATTACGTCTGGCCCTGAGCACTTTTGAAAATTTGACCTACGGCACAGACTTGTTTAAAACTAATGCAGCCACTTCTTCAAATAAAGCGATGAGAGACATATGTGTGAAGATATTTAATGTAGCAAGACTACTCTAAGGCAGCAGATTTCTTACCAATTATTCCAACACTGGCAGAGGAGAAGGCCCCTCTCCCTTTTTGGACCATGCAGGAGGGGAACAGCAGAAGTGGTGCTTTCTGAAATGGGTGCTGAGGGAGAGGTGGTGATGCTATTATCAGTGCGGTTAGAGGCAGGGGTGCAGATGACAGCTTCTCACAAGTGTGACAAAATGGTTTGGGTACACAGGGCAGCGGGTATGTTGATGTGGTGGGAATTGCCAAAGTGATTTCCAGTTATCTCATCCCAGCAGCAGAGGGAAAGCATGCTGCACGTGAGCAGTAAGTCAGCAAACACCGTGGCTGTAGCACGTGACAGGGAGTTAGAGAGCTGGCTTCTGTTCCTGTATGCCATTTAATTTTTCAGGAGCTTTTAAATCCCTGTGTGGCATTGGGCAGATTTTCCAGAAGATTTTTGTTATGCAATAAAAGCCATCTGATACTGTTTCTACACTGCTGTTAAGATGAAGCATTCTTATTATATCCTATAATCTTACTCGTGCTTTCTATTCTTGATGGTTTTTCTAAGCCCTGGGCTAAAAGGCATTGTGATAGAAAAGATTCACCCAACAAAACATCCAAACTGTGAAGCACTAAAACTCCAGCCTTTTTTTCTACTTCTCAAGACAGCAAAGATCAAGCGGTACAGCTTATACTGCATGCAAGTGCTAATGTATGTTTAACACTCAGGATTTTCATGGTTATTTGAACTGAAATTTCACATGCCATCAAACATGCGGTTGATCTAAATCAGTGCCTCCCCAGGGCCATGTCTGCCCAAGGGATGAGCTTCCCTCACACCAAGGCTATATGCGCATGGCCCAATGTGGTATTCTTGTGGAAGAACTGAGGGTACCACAAGCACTGTGTTGTGCTGATGCAGTGCCAGCTTTCAGCTGCTGCTCATTCATATTAGTCAGAATTAATTTATCCACTGATTACTCACACGGCTGTAAACCTTCAGTCACTGATGGAGGTTGTTCAGGGTTCCTTTAGATATCTCTGCATGGTATTATAATATACATCAGAGAAATCATCACCACGTCAGGCACTCAAAAAATATAAGCAATGCTGGACTTAAAGTTGCCAGTGAATCCCTTCATTCAACTCTTTCTTGTATTCATTACTCTAGTTTTGTCGTGTGCCTTATGTTAGTCTTTAATTAAATGATTGCATGTCATTGTGAGGTTTTTTGCACAGGACCCCACTTCCCATGCTCACAGTGATTTTATGAAAAGCTCTTCAATATTTCATCTTCCCCCTGTTGTTTAATGTCTGGCCCTAGGCCTTAATCTGCACTCTCTTCAGATGCTGTTTAATTTTCTCATGGGCTCTTCTCTAGCATTTACTGCCACAGTATTTGAATGCGTCTCAAATGCTAGTGAATTTGTTTTCACAGGACAGCTGCTGAGCATGAAGAGGGGTTTATTCCCATTCCATAGATAGTGAATTGAGGAACAATTTTTAATGCATCAAGAATACCTTGGTGTATGTATGGGACCATTTTTATGGGAGTCCAAAACACAAGTCTGTGACCTCAGTGACAATGCTGACCCTCAGCATTTACACAAATAGTATCAGAAGTCCCAGAGGTGAACGTTTGTGAAGTAAGTAATACTGTAATGCTCACTTAGCAGAATGCAGCTTAAAAACATTTAACATAACATTATCCAGCATCACAGAATCTGGTTGTATGAGAGACAGGGAAATAATTTGTGTCTTCAGGGTGTCAGTCCACTTGCTTAGTCATGAAACTGTCCTTCCTCCCTCTTTCCAGCTCAGTGCTTCATTTACTGTGTGCTGTTTCTTTTCAGCCATGCATGTCACCATGGGCCCTACAGACAGTTTTCTTTGACTTTCTAATGCCCTTTTGAGCAATGGCATTTGTAGTGAAAGTCCCTCTGTGCTTGAAGACAAGAAGGCTAAGTTAAGGTTACATTAGGCTGTATCAGTTCTATATAGACCCCCGATATTGTGCCATACTTAGTTTTAAAGCAAGACTTGTGGGGATAAGTAATATCTTTTATTAGAGTAACTGATCCTGTGGGTAGACAAACTTTCAAGTGTGTGAGCCCTTCAGATTTGAAGTCTTTCCTCTTACGTCAGTTAACTTAATGCCACTTCCTCCTAAATCTTAAAAAAGAAAGCAGGAAAACAAGGGGTGACATTACAGGACAGCAAATGGAGCCTCCAGTGATTCATCAGTGGGATAGAAGTAGGAGAGTGTGACCACAGACCGTTGAGTTAACAGAGTAACTGAGAATAGTTTTGTTCTCATCCTCTCTAAGAATCAGCTTAATTGCAGGGAAATAGGTCCATCTTTTCTCTGTAGTTTCATAGCTATCAGGACACTGGAAATACATAGTGATTTGGGAATGCTGAATTCTTTTCTGATAGCAAAGGGCATATTTTGGTAATTTCTACCTGACTCATTAGGAAATTAGATCAAGTGTCTCTGACACATTTCCACTATCTCTTCCCTTTTTGTGTGCATCTGTCTGTCTTTTGTATCATGCTTTAACAATAAATTATTTTTGGTAGGACTTATTTACCTTTCTGTTGGTATTCATACAGTGCCTGGCACAGAGAAGATGTGGTTTGTGCTGGGGTACTTAGGTAAACTTAGCTGAGCTGTTTTCCAAATGAACTGCAATTTTTTTTCCAAACTGTGTAATTTCAGTTTTCATGAAACTGGCAAGGTTGTTCTGACTTTATGGCCAGTTTTGGCAATAAAAAATTAATTTAAGCTAAATTAAAAAAGGAGAAGAAGGGAGTTGTAGGAATCTGTCCGGATGGGCGAAATCATCTTTCAGAAAGTTTCCTAATCACTTAGACACAGGATTTTATGGGTGTGCCTTATAGAAGCCATACCACTTTGTAGAGATAATTAAACATTCCCAGGAGCAAAGCTTTAAACCCAGGTATCCGATTTCCCGAGAAAGTGTGTTAGACCCCATGGTAGAGAATTGTTGTTGTTCTCTGACCTACGTAATAATTTAAGTATTCTGTGCAAAGTGGATCAGCTCACGTAGGAAAGAATGACAGTATCCTCTCCCAGCATATTTCCAAAATCTTTAGCCTGGGATATACAAGGATGGAATTCCAGGAGGTCCAGCAGTAGAACAAAAACAACTAAGCTGAAAGAAGCAGTGTCCACAAAAACATAAAGTACAACTATTTTTTCATGATCCTTCTTGTTCTCATGCATGTTCTTCTGGAATTTTATATTATTCAGTTGTTACTGCACACAGTTTATTTCTACTGAAACATTTCAAGAGACATTTATCTTTTGTATCTTCAGTGTTTTTATTCCTGAGAAAGACTAATTGAAATCTGTCTCCCATTGATCTTCCTGCTCTGTGGGATATCATGTCTGAGTTAAGTTTAAGCAGAACTTCAGAGCTGATGTAACATACGTAGAGGATTTTCCTACTTTTAATAAAACAGAGCATCCTCAGGGTTTTCTAACAGTTCCTGGCGGAGTCAGTAGGAAGAAATGTTCATCATTGCTTAATGGAAAACAGTAGTCCTCCTGCTAAGAGAGAAATGCAGCACCACAGGATTTTTTTTTTTTTTTTATTGCTTTATATGACAAAAGATCTGCTTCCAAATTCTCTGAGGCTGGAGAAACTTCATGTACCTGGAATATAGAAATTTTCCTGTGTCTTGAGTGGCTCAAAGGACTAAATTTGAGGAGGAAAATTAAAAGAAACAAATGCAGGTTTATGAATGAACACAGAAGAAATTATTCCTGTGTGTGCTCTGAGGACATAAATGTCTTTTGGGAAGAAGGTTTGCATAGACTTGGCCACAAAGATGAAAACAAGTTTAAAGTCTGGTCTGTTTGGAAGAAAGCTTCTTGAGGGTGAGATTCCTGAGGCTGTTACGAAGTCTTTCTGGAAAGAAAGTTCAGTTTCACTTTGCGACCTCTAAATATTTACTAGTTTGCTTTCAGGAACAATAAGTTATGGATTTAAGATCAAACAGAGCAGTGTTTGGTGCTATGTCCTATGCTAAAAGGAGTAGTTCTGAACTACCTCATAGATCTAGTCACTGTTTTCCATAATTACATTCAGTATATCCGATTCTCAGGTCACAAGATTTTGCTGCATTAGAACTGTCGTTTTGGGTGCAGATACTGAACCAGTAAAGAACTTGTAGCTCTGAGAGCACCAGACAATATTCAATATTCCCCAATCACCCTGAGGTCGGAAAGAACAGGAGTTTGCTGCATTGCTGGAAAAGTGCTGGCATATTTAATGTAGACAATGGCAGCTTGCATGCCTGATGTATGCAATGAGCTTGCACCTACCTGGTGAAGAAGAAATCACAGAGTTTAGGCACATGAGCTGTTAAGTGGCAGCTCTTAGGCAGTAAGTGCCCTGTAAAGGCTAAACTAATCCAAATTACCTTACATTTGCCATAGGCTAAGAGTATGCATAGAGAAAGTTACTGCAAATCAGCTGCCAAGTGATAGTTATATTGCTTGCTGTAGCTTGCCTGTTTGCAACTGAGCCCCGAGGAGCAATCTATCCTTTGGAGACAGCCTGTTTGTGCCTTGCCCAGTGGAGTCTTGATCTGGGAGTGGCACTATGACAATATAATGATGGACTCATCAGTGTGAGTGAGAGCTATCTGCTGTGCTGCTTCAAATCTCAGACTAGATTTGTGACCTTCGCTTGAATTTTTAGTGCATAAAACATCATATCCTTGTCCCTATCCTATCCATCTCATTCCATGCTTCCTAACTATTGATGAATTATTGCTTGAATATGCCACTAATTTGGGAGCTGTATTTCTCATTTTCCCTGAGATTGGTAGGAGTCTCTCATCTCCTCTGCAGATAACGAGGTCATACTCTTTCTACACCTTCCCAGAACAAATGTCTGGATACCCCTGTGCTGATTATATCTGCAAGATTTCTCCTTCACCCAGAACTCATAAGGATGATTTACTGACGTGGCAATTCATTGTGCCAATCTAGACTGGACTGTAATAAGTTAAGAAATGGTGCACTTAAATACGGATGCGTTTGTCTGCTAGAAGGTTAAATTCATTGCAATCATCTAGTCTGTTGTGGTCCTTCTGGTAGCTCACAGGTCAGATGTGGCCCATGGGATACTTCATCCATCCATCTCTTTTAGCCTAGGGAAGACAATAGGAAGGTGCTTGCTCAGGAAATGCTCCACTTCCATTCTTATGGAGTAAGTGGAGCTGCTCCTGCCAGGGCTGTGTGGCAGATGTTGATGGAGCTATATCCATGTTTCATCCTGTCCAGGCATGGTTGAGCAATGCATGGAGTATTGGTGCTGGTTGTGGCTAAAAGGCGTCTTCAAAACTGCAATGTGTTACATGAGGTTGAATTGTTCTGACGTTGTCTGTCTGACACCTTCCTTCTGCAGGTCATGAGCTTCCATGAATTATGCCTGCTTTGAGCTGAGGAACTGTTTGAGATAGAGTGTAATCAGAGAAAAATATCCAGTCTGATCTGAGCATGCCCTGGTGACAGAGAATCCATCAAGGTGTTTAAGTCATGCAATCGTTAATCACTTTGCTCTTAACTGTGTGCCTCATTTTTCACCTGAATTTGTCTGAATTTGTCTGGCTTCAGATTTCAAGCATTGATCTCTGCTGGGAGGCTGAAAAACTTTCTATCGTTCAAAATACATGGTAGGGGAAGAAACTAGTGCTTGATAAATGTGGGTCTTTGCTAATGTCACTTCCATTTTTTCACTTCTTTTCCTACCTTTGACGTTTATTCTCACAAAAAAAACCTTGTCTTGCTTCTGCAAAGGTTCGTAGTGGAATTACTGCAACTGCGGAGATAGAACTGCAGCTCCTGTAGGTGTAGCCATGTCTGATAACAGGCTATTAGTCCTGGCAGCACGAAGCCCACTGAGGGCTCCTTATGGCTGCCAGATACAAGAAGTTTGTGTTTGCATGGCTGACCTTGCTGAACTTGCTGCTGGAACTTAACTGCTCCAGGGACTTGAACTTGATAGAACAAAGCAAGTGTGGGCTGCAGTCTCCTGTCACCAGGTATGAAGATATACTGTTTCTTAATTTATTTCTCCCTGATCCATATCTCTTGTCATGAATTTCAAATTAGTTCTTACTGCTTAGGAGTCAGCAAATTGCCTGTTTATTGTCTATGGGACTGATCAGAATGGAAATTCTGTGGAATGATATTAATGAAGTTTGAATAAACAAGCTCACTTCTGGTAGTGTCTGTATGTCATAGTTTTAACAGAAAACAAAGGTTTAGAATGTGCTGCTCTTTAAAATCATGATACAGCATGTTACAAATAATAAGAATAGTTTGCTTGACCATTATAGTCTGGTTATGTGAGAGAACACAGATCTGCAGGCTTTGGCATTTGAGTATCTCTGTGGAGCTGGCCTAGAATCCTGCACCTTGGGCACCAAAATGATGGATTCGTGGCTTCTGTGTGCAGAACCCAAATGAAATTCAAGGATAAAAGAAAGAAAAAGGGGGAGAAGAATGAGTAAGGAGGGGAACAGACAGTTCTCTTGCCCAAAATATACTATAGGCGTATGATGAAACACAACAGCCTATTAAGAGAAAAAGCAGAGGCAAAAATACAAGAATGGTGGCAGAAGGACTAAGAGACTAAGAGAATAGGCTGGGAATATGTGCAGAAAAAATTTTGACAGGAGCCACTGCTGATGCAGAGGGAGAGATTAATTTCTTCTTCCTGTTGGGAAGGTGTGAGGGTAGGTGGTAAACTAACCTGGATAACTTGGGGTGTGGTTAAATTGAAATTCGTAGCTGCTGGAGAAGCTGATTTGCAAGATCTGATGCTTCACCAAATACATCTGCAGGTCCTCAGCACTGCAGCTAGTGCTGGTTTTCTTGGTGTGCTTAGGTCTGCTTTTTAAACAGACACTTCACAGGATGGTCATAATGTTACTCCACTGGGCAAAACGTTTTCCAGCTTAAGTTCTTAACACAGTTGAAGTGATAAGGAGAGAGATGACACCAAGGACGTTATCTCCTATCCTTCCAGAGCAGGCTTTTCTCCATAATACATTCTTGAGTTTGTCCGGTTTGACTTTAAATTATTCAAACTATGGGCATCCCTGAAGTAGCCTGTTTTGTAACTAGAATCTCAATGAGCCCCTCAGTTCACAGAACAAACCCTGCTGCATGCCTCAGAGAGCTGTGTGTGCTGATTTGGGATGGGCTATGGACCATGGAATGTAAATTGTTAGTGGCCAGCCACAGGGGTTGAGCATGACCCTGTGATCTAAGCTGTGGATCTCAGCTTAGAACAAACCAGCTGCATTAATCTCTCTCTGTAGGCATTTTGAAGTACCTTTCTGTGAGGGCCACAATGGGGATTGGTTTCAGTGGAGCCTAGGTTGTAGCTGCTGTATTTAGACACCATTAATGGAATTATGCATGATCTGTGATTTGACATTACTCTGCCGTTCCTCTCAATTGCCAGTTTCCAGATCAGCGTACAGAGTAGTGAACACCTTCCTTTTAAGGAGTTAAGTCAATGGAAATCCCCAAAAAAGAATTGGACTCAACATTGATCAGTTGGTGGTAGCCGGTCATCAAGGCTTGTTTTGCAGCTTCACTGTGCATGGCTGTTTTGCCATCTGGAACAGTCCTGTACAGCTTGCTTTCCCTCCTGGGAGTGAACATCAAGTGTGGCTGAGCTTTGCCAAGTCTTTACTTTTCTGCTTCCGTGCTGCTGCTGTGAAGGATATGGAGGCACTGGGGATTCACATCATGATCCCTGTTGCATCACAAGACCAGGTAGTGTGTGTGCAACCACACGCATGTGCCATTCTATTACACATATCACAAACATATAGGCTGAGACGAGGATCCAGAGCAATGCATAGCCTAACTCCTCTATTGCTGCTGCCTCCCAGATTCTTCCTGGCACAGGGCAGCAGGAGAAGACATCTTTGTGAGTTGAGCAATGCACTATCGTGGAGAAATGGAGCAGGTAAGTACTGAAATGGAAGATGTGCAGCATCATTACTGCTGATTCCCAGCATCTGTAAACTCGAGCCGCCACAATTTGAGATCTGCTGAAGATAATCAGGAGATTAAACAATTCTAAGTCTCCTTAAGGCCTTTTATGATTTGCTTTTATGATTTCAGGCATCGGGGTTCTAAAAGAAAGCTGAAGTCACCAAGTAAATTCCAGTACTAAAACATAGCAGAGTGCCTACTGGACCACATCAAAGGTCAAAATAGTTTCTTTTTTCCATCTTTTTGACAATTGTCAATAACGATTGCCTAGAGAAAGAATATTAGACTAGTGTAAGCAGACTCTGTAGCTCCCCCCGCGTGTCCTCCCCGCAGCCTGTGGCTGAGGATGTGTCTGTGCCCAAGGTTGTGCCACTGGATTTTTCATACAAACACATACAAACTTCTGGCATACACAGCATCCTAGGGCAATGAGCTTCACAGCTTGGCTATCTGCTGTTGGGAAGGGAAAAGAAAGAAATAAAGTGGTCTTTTGTAAGAAGAGGAGAAAATAATAGTAGCACTGCTGTTCCTGCACACCCGAGCCCTGATGTCCCCCTTCACTGCTTGCCCTACCCCTGCAGTGAAGCCATCAGTTCTGTGTTTCCACATATGACCTGGTCAGCCCCTATCCCCTTTCTTTTTGAGACATCAGTGGGGTAATTCTTTTTTTTTTGGGACACAGTGGAATGGTTCCCCGTATGTCAGTATATCAAGGAACCGGGCTCCCATCTGCAGTCTAAATGACTGCCTAGGAAAGTGAGAGAAACTGGGACTGACAGAGGCTGACCTTGTGTCCAGTCGGAGCAATCCATTGGCACATCGCAATAAATTTGCCAAACTATTCTAAGCAAGAGGTGTATTATTATTTACCAGCAAGGTGAAGAACTCGGCCGGTTTCCCCAAGTAAGGGTGAGCAGCAAAGGTCTGGATATTCTGGAAGTCTCTGGATTGCATTAGCAGTATGTTTGAAATACATGGCGTGGGGAGTAGAGATGGGGAGGGCAGATGATATTACTGTGAAGTTAACGTGCTGCTTCCCGAGAAGGTGTGTGTGAGCCGAGCTTTGCTGCCTCTCTTGCCCTCATGCTGCGAGTCCGTGCTGAAGTGGAGAGAGAAAGCACCAGTCTCTCCTAAGCAGTGTGATGCAGACTTGGCTTTGATTTTTAGCTTCCAGGTGAGAATTGTGTAAAACTTGCATGAGTTTCAAGCTGCTATAAAAGTTCTCCAAATTTCCAGGAAAAGAGGGGAAGATAAAAGAAAAGGAAGACAAACCGAGAAAGAGAGAATAAGGGACATGCACAGAAAAAGGAGAAATTAATAGATGTGTGTCATTGCTTTTCATCCAAGCGGCTTTGCCACCAGGCTGGCATGCTTGTGCATTCTAATGCATTTTTCAAGCTATATGGTGATTTGAAGCCATGTCTGGTATCAGAGACTGGAATGAAAGTAAAAAGCTGTCTGCCTTCTGCCCTGAAATTCACTCCTTGCCTTGGCTGTAAGCCACTAAACCACAATTAAAATAGCATGAACAGGATGTGTCACTGAAATGGAGATCACGGTGTTCCATCAAACCCTCCGGCTGTGCCCTCCAGAGACCCTGCGACAGAAGGTAAGCCCTGCATACGGCTTGCATCCCTTGGGCGCTGATGTACAGGTAAAAGGCCTTACAAGCACAGCCAGAAATTTGTGGCAGGAGCAGATGAGGAGACAAAAACAAGAATATAAAGCAAATGACAGAACGGGAGACAAGACAATTGCAAGTAAACTGTCTCTTCTTTTTTCTCCCTCCTTTTCCAGTACTTTAGTACTAAGAACAGGGCTCAGCATTGTCAGCAGTAAAGAAGTGTTCTCTGTGTCTCCAAGCCATTCAGCATGTTTTCAGTAAATCAGCAATTTGACGATCGTTGCAGCAGCAGAAACCCTCCTTTGCATTGGCACTGCCGTCCACGGTAGTGGATTACATGAGCTGATGAAGCCATGCTGCGTGTACTCTGACTGCAAATTCAGGGCCTAAGCTACTGTCTACAAGGGCTGTTTTGGCCCTTCTGCTGTACAGTTTTGGTCCTAACAGTTAGGAGACTGGTGCCACACATTAAAAGTTGTAGAAAATCATTGTTTTTTGAGTTGCCTCCTGATGTTTCATCATCCTCAAGGCATTTGATAGTGACAGAGCCCATCTCCGTGCTAGTAAGATGATTCATCCTCCTGCTATGGGATCTTTCTGTAGAAAACTGTGCTGAACTCAACTGCCCAAACTGGTGGTAATGGCTACTTAGATGGCAGGGTGCTCTGGCTTCTCCACTGTTCCACTGCTAGTTGTCCCCCACATTTCCTAGTTCTCTGGCACCTGTTAACTGATGACACCTCTTCAGCTCCATAGCAGATTTGAGCCTTTTCAGTGTCACATTGACTTATTTTGAGTCTGTGCCCGCGTCTACCTTAAGCATGCAGCAATCGTGCCCAGACCCCCAGAGGCCCACCTGACCCCTCTGTGCTCTATGTGCAGCTGCTAGAAGCCAGCTTGCACACACGGCCTCCCAGGCTCCGGGGCAGGAGCTCCAGTCGTTCTTCATGGGGCTGTGGTAGAAGAACAACCTTTGATTTCCAACTCTTCATTTCCCCACCAAAAAAATATCCATCCAGTGGATGGTCAAACTATTTGATTCCTACAATTTCTATGATGGATGGGAGATCCCCAGAGCAGGAGAGAAATGAGGAAACCAACCATCTAGAGTTGGGCAAATCTAATATAATACCTTAACCTTTGACATGCAGGTCAAAATCGCTTCTCTTCTGAGAGCTACTGCCAGTGGTCCTTATTCAGAAGAGCACCAAAGGGCACGATTATGCTCCCAGTATGACATAAAACCCTCTTGGCTCAGTGGAAGACCCATGTTCTCACAACATACTGGTTTAAGCATGTGCTTAAAACCGAGCACATGTAAGAGCTTTGCTGAGTCAGGATAAGTGAGAGCAAACTGCTGTGCCATGAATAGCAATGAAAGCCAGAAAAGATTTTTAAGGACACCATCAACTTGAAAATCACACTCTGAAAATCACACAGAAAATTGTATCTGTTCTAATTAGCAGTAGCCCCGTGACTGAGAGAAAGTAGCAGGGCATAAAACGTCTCTCCTCTTGGGTTGATAATTGTTCTCTTGGTTGTGCTTTGAGCTCTGTTGTTCTTACTGCTTTATTTGTTTTTCGTGCTTGCTTTGCCTTCGCTTCGTGCGTTAGCAAGATGGCCTTGCTCTTGCGTGAGGTACACTCCTTGCCTTAGGCTGTGCAGAAGGGCACATCCCCGGAGCAGCAGCAGGAGGACTCCAGCGCTCTTGCGGAGTTGGGTCTCTGCAGGTGTCTCGCTTTCCTGATAATCCTCGGAGGGCAGAACAGCCTTGCTGACTTGCACGATAGGCCTGAGGAGCGAGCAGGCAGCTTTCACTGCTGAGCAATAGCGCCTTTCTCTCCCTAGCCCATACACTGGATGAGGGTTAAGAGTATTTTTCATTTTTGGGGTCTCTCATGGCAATGATAGGGAACTGTAATGAATAGAGTTAACTGTCAGCTCCGGTGCTGGGCTGGGATCGGCGGGGGAGTTGTGGGTAGGGGTAAAACTTGTCTTTCTTCCCTTTGCTGGGGCTATTTTTAGCTTCCCCACTGTGTGTCATCCTGCGGCCACACAGACATTTGTGTCACTGTCAGAGGACGGAGGAGGCAGGACGTCTTTTGGCTGTGGTGCCAGCTTAATACCTTCTCAAGCTATCTTTGGAGCTACAATGTTAGTGCCATGGGGCAAATGGGTCCTCCTGTAATGAGAGCAATAGAAATGCAGTTAACCAGTTTTCCCAGCTGTTTCCAGTCTTTCGGCTATCGTCCAGTCCCCGCTAAGTGCTCTGTGGGTCACCTGGAGCTTGTATTCAAAACTTCTCTGTAGCTTGGCACCTGACTTATCTTCCACGGTGCAGCTCCCAGCCTGGGACCAGCAGGACATGGCGTGGAGCCATTGCCCAGGGAAGAAGTTGTGATTTATGGGCCTCTCTCCCACCTTTCTACCTGCCCGTCCAGATGTGTCTCAGCACTCTGGCCACCTCTCTAAACATCCAGCGACCTGCTGATCTCTGCCCCTCAAATGCTGTTTAGGTTTTGATGACTGCTCATGTGCTAGGATTTTGATTTATAGCAATCATAAAGGTATATATGTTACAACCACGTAAATTTTTGCAGAATGGGAGGGAGGCATATACTGTTTATATGGTTCAGATAGAAATATATTTTTGTGCTAACCTGATACCTGCTTGGAAAAATAATTTAACAAATGGCTTTAAATATAGCTGTTGAATATGAAGTCAGAAAGAAGGCTTTTGCTAAGGATCATGTACATACCTGGATTTCACAATTTTCCCATTGTCTGTGGAAGGCTTTGATTTCTGATTATACAAATGTGATAAGTTTAGGACTCTGATTATGCCAATCTCTTATTGTCTCCATAATTTTTTTTGCCAGTATTGCCTGGTGTCATGGTGACTTCAAAGTAGCAATGTCCAGTGTGTGAAATGTGTGTCTCAGCTTTGCAGGTGTGGGGTCAGAGATGGGCTCAAGGATGTTCTTTTCCACAGCAGCCTGACTGGCTGAGACGTTTGCTCTTTCAGTGGCAGAAGGATGAGGTTGAAAGATAATTTTTTTGTACTATAAAAAAAAAATCATAGACGAGAAGAGGGGTGAATACAACGCAAATTGTTTATGTACATAATTCACAGTGCTCCTTAGGGTAGGTAACATGAACATTTCTCTGAAACAGAAGTGAAAAAAAATATTGTTGATGAAGACCTTAAGAGGGAATAAATAAAATCCAAACCATGCCACTGAATGAATTTTTGCTTGCATTTTTCATTGCAATCTATGTGCAAACAGGCAACAAACCAAATGTGTATATATGTATGGCACTAATGGCATTTAGTCAGCAGAGGGCAGGGTTCGCTGAGTAGAAATTCTTTCTGCTAAGAGAAATAAGGCTCAGGAAAGAGCTACAGAAACCCCGAAGGAGGAATTTTGAAGATGTCAGTGCATCAATACTTACATACCCCCAACTCGCCCTTTAATTCAGGTCTTCTCAGTTTCAGCTTTGGCTTTGTTACTTAAATCTGCTTGAAAAAAATTTATAATTCTTTCAGGGTTTCCACCTACAATATACCACTAACCCTTTGGTTCAGTTAAGCTATTTAGGATATATTTATGAGCTTTGTAGGTACAGGGACTATGTTCTAATTTTCATAAATACATTTTTGAAAATCATTGCTGGCCATATTCTCTCTTTTGGGAAATGTTAAAAAAGTAGCAGAGTTCAACAAAGTAAAATTGCAATACAGAAAGAGTCATGGGAAATTTTTTCTGTGCTGAGGTCAGGAAAAAGCCAAAAAGTCTTGCAGGAAGGAGTTTCAATTACAGTGAACAAGAATAAATTCTGGACTTTCTTGTCCTAGCATGGTAATAAGTACCAGACAAAAAGGTTGGGGAGAATATTAAGTGTGTTGGCAGTCTTTTACCTGAATCGATGCTAAAGACATTTGAGGCTTTAAACCTTTCAGACTGTATGTGGCAAATTACTGTGCTATTTATATTTATATTGCATATCTAATATTGATATGTAATACCTGTGAGCTGTGTACTAATAGGGAAGTTTGTTGAACTACGTAAAAAACCCAGTGTTTTCCCTTTTGTGTTAAAATTAGAGTAAACAGCACAGTGCAAGGACTCATAGGCAGCAAATAAAGAAGCTGATTCCTTTTAAAACTCCCAGAAGGAAAAGCTGATTATGTATAGGAAGACTTAGATCTGCACCTGCTAGCTTTAAAAGTTTCCCTTTAGCTGCTCTCATTTGTGGCTGGATTTTGATCAGGTTTGCATGTGATTACGTATATGAAATGTGTGCAAGGTTGTTTAGAGAAAAATGTCACTGGGAGAAAAAGGAGTCACAGTGACAACCATGAAAATGTTGTTCTTAATCTCTGAAATACTGAAGATATAGTTTATTTTTGTGTGCCCAATTCTGCTTTCATTAAACTTTGGAGTTCCTGTTGCTGTTCAGTGTATATTATTAGATGAGTTTTGTCATTTGTTGAAGCGGTTGAATTCTGCAGTAATCTAAGGAACTGCTACCGATGCTTCAGACATGCCTAAAACAGAAGGGATGAGAGAATTAGCTACTGCAGCTCTTTTGGTTTTCCTTCTTGTTCTAATGAGAGCCGCTCCACTGAGATGCCACTGCTCTGCTTCAAATAAATAGTAAGAAATGTGGGAATAGTCAGATCCTTGGAGGGGAATGAGTATTTTGGAATAGTCACATCCTCAGGGGGGAATGAATATTTTGTCTGGGAGAGGCTAGTCTTTTTGAGGAGCCTCTTTTAGGGCCCAGCTGATGTTCTGAAATTGGGACCGTCAACCAACAACGTTCTCTCACTTAACCTAATAATATAGAAGGATTTGGGTAGGAAGGAGTTAATTGCTTCATCGTTAATAGTTACTTCATTTGCTTCTTTAAAAACAAAAAAGGAGGGACAGTAGGATGTCTAAGCAGAGAAGCAGTAAGATGTACCACATGGTGACAGTCTGGAGTTCTGGAAAGTCCCATGACTCCCACCCACCAACTGCGCTGATGTGGTTTCTTGGGACGATCACTGGCGAATTTAGTTTGTCAAATAGGGAGTGCTCCAAATACCTTTTTATAGGTAGAGAATTGCAGGAAGAAGAGACCGAGAGCACTGTTTGTGCTGGCCAGGGAAGCCTGTGGCACCAGAAGGAATGAACCCCAAATTCCAGGCTTACACTTCTGACCATGGTCCAGCCTCCCTTCCTGCAGCTCAGGTCATTTATTATAGATAAAGGATATTTTTTTTTTTTTCCATGTCTGGCTCTCTAAGCAGTGAGACTCTTGCAGAGGTCTGCTCTTGGCTTTGCTGTTCATACCTACAGTCTTTCAGAGAAATATAAGCAGGGAAAAGCTGAGCTAAAAAAAATTTTTTTTTAGAACCAAACTTTGCTGGAAAGTTGATTTCAGAAGTAAGTTGTGGATTTGTTAGACATGTTCAGATTAATGCGCACTGCAGTGCAGTGAATATTAAAGGAACTGTCAAGAAGGAGAGTCTGTGTATGGGATAAATTAGGACTCTCTAGGGATTAAAAAGATGTAGGATTTTTTTTTAAGTAGCTAGCCTACTGTTGAAAAATAATGAGTAGTTTCCATAGCAACTTCACTTTCACATGGCGCACACATACCGTAGCAACATAAAAAAGAACAGTATCAAAGACGGAATAAAACTGAGCTGTGCTATTTGGATTTTTAAAAATATTCCTCCGTCCTAAACTCTCTGTTTACAAGCCAAAGATCAGTAAATCACAGAGGATTTTTTTTCAGAGAAAGTGATTATTTAACTTTCATCCAAATATTTGGGAAAAGGAAGCAAAGTGAGAAATACTGCTGAAAAGAGGACTGGAAAAGATTATGGTTCCTTCCTGTCCGTACTGTAGCTTGAACAAAGCCAAGAGTATTTCAAGTTATCAGCATCTTCTCATGGCCCTGTATCCCTAGTTGAGTCCAGTATAATCAGGAGACTACTGCCATTATTTCCTAAACGCACGTCAAGGTGTTTGACAATGTGTGATACACCCACGTTGCTCATCATTTGACCTGTGAGAAAGGCCAAGGGAAGGTCAAACTTTCCTAGCTATAAGTTCTCAACATTAAGGCTGAATTCCTTTGAAGCTTGACTAAGGGTTTAATTTCTTCAAGCAAGGCTGGATTCTTTTACAGTTTCACAGAGAAGTCAAGTAGAAATTACATAATCTCAAAAGAGAGTCCAACCAACAGCTGACAACTTTGACAGAGGTTTGCTGACAACTTTGACAGAGGTTTGCTGTGATTTTTGCATGTCAGTTTGAATCCAGAATTCCCAACAACTGCTGAAGGCCATGAGCTTCAGGGAACTGAAGCTTAGGAAACTTTCAGACACCCTAACTTTGACAAGAGCATCTCTTGCTGTGCGTTCTGCTCAGGAATATTCCTCTAAATGACCTGACCCCACAGTCTAGGAAGAAAAATATTATTTTTCTTTTCTAACCTACCTGTTTTAGAGAAAAAGTGAAAGGAGTTTTTTAAATGAAAAGAGGGGAGAGGATTATAAATATAAAAATACTGAATCGGGAGCAAAGAAAAAATTAGTAGTCGTAATCATTATAATAAATTAGAAGATAGAGTTGCTAGACCTTTGGTAAAGAAAGACAAAGATGATGACATCCTAAATATCAGATGTCATCAAGCATAACCTTTTTTCCTGCAAGAACAGTCTTAGTTGGGTAATGGATGTAACATCGGAGAGTTTCCTAGCTCTGCACCACAGCCCCACACAGCACTCAAGAAATCTGCAAGCGCACTAGTTCAACATGTGCAGCCTGGTTCGACTGACACCTGGCCAATGACTGTGTCATAGTATAATTATACATGGAGAATCATCACAGAGCAGATATGCTTCTCAGTCCTGCAAGGGTTGGTTCTTGATCCACCATCTCAAACCTTGTGTAAGTCACCCATAAGAATACATGAAGCAATGGCAGACAAAGTTTTCTGATTACATTGTACTGATCTTTGTGTCGATGCTAAAGATAATGGGACAGATCCAGGACAGTTGGGATCTGTTGGTAAGCTGAAAGAACACAAACCCCATCTATTTGAAGAGAGTCACATAGGACAACAAAAAATATGGGTCATATTTGAAAGGTGAGGGAAGTAATGTCTGTGAAAAAAGACTTGGTGTCATTGAGGAATATCAAGTAAAGGACGAGCTCCCTCTGCATTACTCTGTCCAAAAATGAGGATCCAGGACAGTTGGGATCTGTTGGTAAGCTGAAAGAACACAAACCCCATCTATTTGAAGAGAGTCACATAGGACAACAAAAAATATGGGTCATATTTGAAAGGTGAGGGAAGTAATGTCTGTGAAAAAAGACTTGGTGTCATTGAGGAATATCAAGTAAAGGACGAGCTCCCTCTGCATTACTCTGTCCAAAAATGTTCACGTGTATTTGACCCTTCAATAAGAAGAAGGAAATTACAGTAGATCTTTAACTGACTGTGATGCTATCCTTAATTAAAAATTACACGACTGACCGTGTTTCAAAAAGAATGTTGAACACAATGAAGAGGATCCAGAGAAGCTCTGATGTTGAATAAGAGAAGGAAAAATTTGGCTTGCTGAGTGAGTTGAGTGGGTTTGAAGTATTTAGTTTGTCGAAGTGGAAGTTCAGGGCTCTATCGCATTTCTCTGATCTGCTTGAAAAAGAGGTAAACAGAGCATAGTAAAGGAAACTGAAGGTAGGAAAAGCTTTCAAAATAAGGCAAGTAGGTGTAGCCTGCCAGTTGAAAAACTTGCCAAGAGTTATTTACAATGAACTTCATCTTGGGAAATTTTTTAGCCTGGACTAATCAATTGTCTACAAAACTCTAATTCAAACAGAATTCAAATTCAGAGAAGACCTGTAGCCATCAGGATTTCTGGATAAATGATTAGAAATGTCCTTTATAGTTGTATTAATCTCTCTGATTGCTGAAAGCTTTGCCATGTGAACCAGTTACTGCACTACAGGAATTGCTTCAGGACAGCTGCTTCAGGACTGTTGATATACATCTGTCTTACTCCACCATCAGCAAATTGAGGTAGCTTGTCCCCCTTTTACGCAAGGTATCATTCAATCAGTCCAGGCTTGGTTAACTCAGCTTACCTTACATTTTCCTCTGAGTGCCAGGTCATAAAAGCGGATATGTGCATAGTTATTGCAGAGAAACTGATATCTAGTGATTTCCTGTGCTCAACTCCTTTAGAAGTGCCAGCAGGTAATGTATTGTAAAATGTATTCTGTTTTTCTGCTTCCAGCTTTCAAAAATATAAAGGAAGTATTTATTAATTGCAAACAGGTGAAAAAGCATAAAGACCATGAGATTTTGCTTTTGCAGCAAAAATTCTCACAGATAGTAAAATGTGGTAAAGTCTGTCCTTTAAAATGTAGAAAGCAGCTTAAATTCTGAAGCATGGTACCAGAAGGTTTGTATCTTTGAGATTAAGATTTTGCTTATGTGATTTCCTGAACCGGGCCATTTATTTACAGGGAAAAGTGCCATTTTCAAGTCAGAATGTTGCAAGTAATTGTTTTTCTTGCTGGTATTTTCCATCTGTTTTTCTTCTTCCTTGTATAGAACTTTTCATATGGCTTTAGTTTCATTAAGATTAAAACAAAAATTGGCAATAATGAAAAGGTTCTGATTTTAACTCCACAAACACTAATTAATAAGTAAGACCAACAGTCACCTTAACATTTCATTAATACCATCCAACACTTCTAGTTGTGCTACTTAGAGCTATGGCAGCTTTCTTGATAAAATACTTCTTAATGCCAAATGCTAATTATTCATGGGAATATGCTTTTCTGTAGCCCCAGGTTGTTGCAGAAAATGACAGCTTTTGATATTACTGAATAAAATAATATATTGTTTCTCCTGTGGCATTTTAGTGCATACCACATTTAATGAAATGTAGATTTTTAAGGTCATTTCATTAGTAATGAACCCAGTAGGGTTCTTTTTTGGTGTCTGATTGTACTGTAGTAGTTTTAAAAACAAGTTGCTGAGTAATTTTACTTTTCTACAGAGTTCATTGGAGTTTCTTGAACTTTGAAAGTCTATTTTCTCTACTGACATCAGAAAAAAAAATCTTATATGATTGCTAGGATGAAAGCTGTGATGTGAAAAGCTGAAAAATATTCCAACTCATTTTGTTTCTGTGAAGATCTGAAGTGCATTTCCCCTTCATCGGTTATATGACTCTCTATCCCACATCACTTACTTTTCAATTAATAATTTTTTTCAAATTCCATACTCTTTGGGGAACATATTTTTATTAGTTCAGGAATCCTCTGCTGCTTTCTACAACTGTTCGGCTTATTTTAAATACTTTCCTTGTGAATTATGAAAACCTCTAGCTACTACGGCATGATGTGGTGTTCACCAGAGAGCTGTTTCAGCCCATGCCTGCAAGCCTGATCCTGATCTGTATGAATCAGTAATGCCATGGAGGAGAAGAGGTATCCCAGCCACATGGGCGCAGCCTGCTGTGTTTTTGCAGATGTCTTAGACAAGGCAGTGCCTGAGCTGTTGTCCTGGTAGGAATTTCCTCCCTTTGGAGTCACTCAAAGGCACTTGACCTGTGCGGAGCCACAGTTGGTGGCATAAGGTCAGCCTTTGCAAAGCCTGTCCCCGTTCAGCGTACCCTTGCAGGATGCCTCTGTCCTGCTTTGCCCATCTGCCATTGCTGCAAGGGGGCATTTGCACTCCCAATAACTCTTTCTAAACCCCACGGTAGCACTGAAATGGTTAAATAACTGCCCCTCTTTAGACACCACTACTGATAAAAAGCACCTTCTGGTCTTGTTTTAGCTTCATGCCAAAGCACGTCGCTAGCTGCTGGTGGTGTGTCTTCTTCAAAGGATGGCTGCCATCCTTGCTTACTTCTCTGCAGAGAGCAAAAAGCCTTTGAAAGTACCTTCTGCCTCATCGGAGTAATGAGCGCTTAAAAAAAAAAAAAAAAACCACAACCCGAGAGTCAGCTCAGTGGTTCAGAATTTTGCTGGATTCTGTGTAATTAATTAAGATTTTTTTAAACGTTGGTTGCTCTGCCAGTCTGTGTATCTAGGTTGTGCCAGTTTCCAGGATTCCCCTCCACCCCCATCCCCGCCCCTCGCCCCGGTTCCTCGCACAGACGTGAGCAGCTGCAGCAATGGAAGACTTCTTTGTAGAGGAGGCAGCTCCAGTGGAACAGGTAGGCGGGCTGGGGTGGGCGCTCAGCGCCCCGAGTGTGCCGCGACGGCTGGCGATATTTAAAGCCAACGGACCTAGGCTCCAACCAGCTTACAAGCTCTTGCTACCTGTGAAGGAGCAGGGATGATAGGATCGCTTGGAGACACATCAGGTGTGACTCAGAGCAGCCTCTAATGCTGAATGAAGATGCCCTAATGTCTGCCAGGAGAAGGTTAAGAACTTCCCCGGGTGACCAGAAACCTTTGTGTTTTGCTCATGGGGCGGGCGTTGCTGTGAGCAGAGAGCTCTCTTCCAGGGAGGAGGGAATTTGGCAGGAATGATGCCAAGCAGAGAAGCGCTGAAGTCTTGCGGGGAGTGGGGAAGTGGAGGAGCAAGCTGGAGGTTTCCCGTGCAGACGTGGGTGCGACGGGTGTTTCACTGATCCCTGCTCAGATGGGTCTGTCAGCACCGTTATTGCTTCTCTGACTTTTCCATTTCACGTTGTGTTGGAGCCGGATAACTGAGGACATCGTTGCAGTACAGGTTACATCAGAACCAGATTTGCCCTTTCTGCCTTATATTGACATGCAACATTTTCTTCCTACGTGATTCTTTTTTTTCTTTTCTTTTTTTCTTTTTTTTTCTGTTTTTTTTGCGTGTTGGTTACTCTTTTGCTATTTACACCTCTGCTAACCCTCTTGCTTCAGCCATGCCCTAGATAGGCATATTTCCGGGCAAGCGGTACCCTTAGACAAAATGATTTATAGTGGTCGTTGCGTGGGGAAGAAATTCGAAGGTGGGTAATGCCGTGGAGTTTGACCAAAAAGATGCAGTGCAGCAGGTGACTTGCTAATGTTGCAGGTCCTTTAGGCCAAACCTGATTTGGGGAGCGTTTTTTTCGTCAGGAGAAATGACAACTGCAGAAGTTACCTGTTATACTTCTCTCTTTCCACCACACTGATGCTGTGGTGTTTGAAGAATTGTACATTAGCATTGATCTGGGTTGCCTAAGATGTAACTGTACAAACTGAGGTTTTCAAGGTGGCAAATAATGTTAAATAAATGTTAATTATTTGAACTGGCTTTTTAACTGATGGGCATATTTTGAAATGAGCTATTCTCTTTGACCACATTGGGAATGTGGGCTGAGTTTTGCTGCTGTTTGAGTAACTTCTAAACACATCTGCTGCATTAGCAGTATCAGAACCTGCTGCACTTTTCCAGTGATCCTAATCAGAGAGATTAGGAGATAGCGTGCAGGAAATAATAGCTGAGAGCACACAATATCCTACGCCGACAGATCAACCTGCGAGTGCAGGAGAAATGTGTACAGTGAATGGGAGTCACTGGATCCGATGTTGCCGGTGCGTGCCATGGTGGTGCAAGGCCTGGTTGCCAAATCAGGACGCTGTGTTCGAGTGATGGTTCACCCAAAAATACATTTCTCAGCTGGCTCCTGGGCAGACTCAGGATGCACCAACTTAGCCCACTATCCTGAGCTCTACTGCATGGATGGGCAATTACTCATCTATTGGGCTTTCAGTGCTTCACTGTGGAAGGGGGATAATAGCATTCCTTACCTCCTGGGGATGCTCTGAGGATAAATACTTCATGAGTCTCCCAGATACTATGGGACCGCAGCTACATAAGAGGGCCCTAAATGGGTAGATTATGTTCACTTTGTGTCTGAAATGGTGTTTTGAATCCAATGAGGAGATCTGTGTCTCTGATTAGAGAAGTTGAAGAAGAATTCAAGCCTGCTCAGTAGCTTCAGAAGAAATGTTCAGGACATTCATCTGATGATAATATTTTGAAGTGAAAGATTAATGTTTTGCAAAGTCACGTCATGTTTCCTGACTCTTCTTTGAAGTGAAAGCCCATTGTTTCTAAACTAGTAATTGTATGTTGAGCTTGGCAATTTTTCTTTATGGATAGCTGACAGTATCTGTGAGAAGAGTGAGGAGTTATATTCCTGTGTTAAATAATGAAGCAGGCACATCAGTAATAGGCTACCACTTCTTTAAGCAGATTTATTTGAGTGATTCAGATATAAGCTCATAATTCAGTCTATATGGGCAATTCTCTTGTGCTGGATAGCTCATTTTCATCTGCATTGATGCAGATGTTTGGCTACCAGGCTGAACAGGACTCCAGCTTAATGTTAGTGTCAATCTGGAATTTATGACTTTGAAAGTGCCCTGTTTAATTGCCTGTTTCCCCTGGGAGCGGTGTGCCAGAGTGTAAAGAGCACCGTAGGACCCCTACAAAGGGTTACGTTCAGCCATTTCTTTTAGAAGTACTCGTGGAAGAAGGTACTGGGGAAGAGTGGCCTTGAATCGGTCAGATTCTGAACTGGGGAATTTTCTGTGTGTTTCTTTCAACAGAAGGACCTTACTTACAATGATTATATCTTACTATAGATTTCCACATGCTTGCACTCTTTTTACAGCGGCTGATATTTTAATATGAGGAGGAGAGAGTGTGCACTATAGCTACCTATTTGTTCTGTAAGCATTTTGGATAATGGCATAAGGAGTACAATTAAAATTTGCAAAATTGGTAATTGCAAGCACTCTCAAAGAGGACAGGCATAGAATTTCAAATGATCATGATGAATATGAGTGACAGTGTGAAATCAATAAGGTAAAATTCAATAAAAACAAATGCTAAGTGTTGTAGTTAGGAAGGAAAGTCATATGACACCAGGACAAAATGGGGAAAAATTGGCTAAGCAGCTCTCTGCAGAAAAGGGGTTTTGTGGCTCATATATATAGTGGATGACAAGTTAAATATAGATCCAAAATGCGTGCGATTGCAGACGTGGTAGAGCTCATTCCAGGGTATATTGACGGATATGTTGTATTTAAGTTACGGGAAGTAATTATTCCGCTCTATTTGGTACGGGAGAAGTCTGAAATTGAGTACTGGGCCTGATGCTTGGAGGAAAATGAGGGAAACTGGAAGGAGTCGAGATGAACTCAGAAGGGTTGAGAAACATGACAAAAGTTTGACAAACTGTATTTGTTTAGTTGACAAAAAGAGAAAACTGAGAGAAACAATTTTAACAGTCTTAGCTATGCAAAGACTTTTTTGTAGTAAAGGTTTCTTCTGGGAAATCTTAATTTGCAACAACGAGATTTTGGCTAGATTTTAAGAGAAATGTTATAATAATAGATGGCTTTAGGAAAGATTATGGAGTACTTTTTTGTGAAGAGAACGATTCAGAACAGAGAAGACAAACATCTGTCAGTGGTAGTTGGAAAACTGTGCAGGAAGGGACTGGAAATTCTCCTGGGCTTTCTTCAACAGTGTCTTACTGTAGATTTTATTGCTATGGAAAGTACATGCTATGTGCTAGGAAAAAAAAAAAGATTTTTGTTGTGTGCTTCAGAGGAGTTTTGTGGTGGCATAGAAGAGATGTGCAGAAACAAGACCTATGTACGTGCTACCGATAAGGTCCCATGGAGTCAGTCGCAGTGCATAGCATCCTTAGCTGTCGTGACTGTTCCTCATCAACAGAGAAGTGCTGCTGTTGCTCTCCTTTGGGTTAAGTGCCAAGGAGGCATTCCTATAACTCCTGCAGATGAACGGCTTACTAACAAAACATGAGTTTATAAATGTCCATTTTGGAAGAATTGTGATTCTTTAAAGGATACAAGTGATTGATCCTACATTGCTCGACACCATCCTCTATCATCAAATAACAACCTGTCCCTACTGCAAAATTACCTACTGAGACATTTGCTTATTTTAGATCTTTCCCAGCTTTTGACTAAAAGGAGGGTATTTCACTGTATTTTATGTTGAGGTGGGGGACACATGAATAAGAGGGTGAGTCAGAGAAAGCTTTGGGGGGAGCTGCTATGACTCCTTTGCTGGAAAAGGTCCCATTTTACTTCTTGGCTAGCAGCAGCAGAGCTAAACAGAAAATGTTTTCCCCATGGGTTCCAGTAAACAAAATCAGAGATCGAGAGTTGTCATCTGCCCAGCCAATTCTAGGAGAAGATCTATAGCTCTTGTGTAACAGGCAAAGGATTTTTTTTGTGAGTCAGTATCTAGCAAAATCCTTAAATGAAAATAAGTAAATGAGGGTGCTGCTGGTAGCTTGATATTCTTGGATTTCTAAGTCTGGTGATATTTACCAAGGTTATAATGCAAAACATGAACAACTCTTAAGGCTTTCTGCTGAGAAGGGAGGTTGTTACAGCTTAAGCATAATTTAACAGAGCAAACTGACATTTTAAGAAGCACACTGATATGTCATGCGTGTTTTGATCACTTTGATGGAGTTCTTCTGGATTATCTGTTGCTGTGACAATCCAAAACTCTAGTATAAAGCATGAAAAGGGCTAAAGCCATTAGAATATAGCTAGTAAACATTTTTTTTCCTGAGGAAAAAAACAGCCTTACCAACTACTCATTTCCTGGATGATCAAGACAGTACATCAGACTGTTTGAGTTTCCACAATAAAGTAAGAGGAAATAGAGAATGCTGTACTATGGTATCGCTAGAGCTGGATCAATGAACAATTAAAATAAATTTACCCAATTAACTTGGCCCTTTCATCTATTCTCAAGCTGTTTGCAGATCAGCCTTGTCTCCTGTGTATTTGTCTTTGCTGTTTGAGTACAAAACACATTTCAGCATCTAGATCCTCTGCAAATTATGATCACAGTGTTTTTCCTGTTCTGTGGCTGAATAACTAATAAATCTTAAAAGGATGCTGTAAAACCAACATGGTCTTTTCTCGTTTGGTTGTTTAGATAACTAATCATCTTGAAATTCGTAGATTCTCGGGATTCAGGAACATACTCCTAGATATTTTCAAAAACATCCTTGTAGCCTGCAGCAATTTCATGAGCCAGAGCTGTCTGCATTGGTAGTCCTAAATTAATTTTTCTTCTCTGTATTTGTCCAATACCTTTTGAATCCGTGTAACCTTTTAGGCCCTTTTATGTGATGTTGCATAGCTATTGTATAGGAGAGTAGAAGCATTCCCTGCTCACCTTCTCCTTTCCACACATTTATATAGGCCCCTATCTTGTCCCTTTCTAGGCTGAAGAGTCTGAGTTTATATAGCCAGTCTCTGTCTTCAGTCATCCCTCTTGTCCTCGTCTGTATGTTGTCTGTTTCTACTACATGCTTTAGGGGCAGGGAGCGGCATGGGAACTGCACACTGTCTTTAGGAGGAGGATGTCCCATAGATTTATACAGTGATAATGTTTTTTCTGTTTTGTTCCCTTTTTCTTTCCTAATAATTCTCAGCATTTGATCTGCATCTTTGACTGCTCCTGATCACTAAGTTGACATTTTCATAGGTCTATTTATTATAACCCAAGCTCTCCTCCCTGAGCGCTAATTGCTCAAAACCCGTCACTGTCTATGTAAACTTTAGGATTGTTTCTGCTTTGTGCTTCACTTTACACGTGTTTACATTGGGCTCTTGTCGGCCGTTTCATCATTCAGTCACCCATGAGGGTTTAGTCTCAAGATACTTGACAGTAACTTGAGCAAATCTCAGTGTCATTCCTTTCCTATCCCATTTACTGTCTGTGACATATTGGCTCTTCTGTCTTACTTGTTATTAGAGCTGGTTATTGGCATTAATCCTAGTTCCACTGAAGCTGGTGGATACACTTACAGGGATATCACTGGGAGAGATGTGTGCCCTGCACATGCCATGTTAAATTCCCTTTCCATGTGGTCTCTAACCTGTTCGTTTGATTTAGTAGTTGATAGTATTCATTTTCTTCCTGGCAGCATGGATCAGAGATGCAGTCATTTTGTTCAGGAAGATAATAATTTCATTACAAGTTATATAATAAATCATAAAATAAACTGGCATTTTGGGGTTGTTCTTATAATTCTTGCAGTTTTACCACTAGACCTTGGGAGATTATACTATCTGAAAAATTTAGTCACTCTATGGAGATAATTTGTCAGTGGTTTGAAAATTGGACATGCTAGATTTATGGTTCTGGCAAACTAATGATCTCTTTTTTCAGCGCTTTGTCAAAGCCTGGTATGCTGCCCATAAGCCAGCCTCAGCCTTGGTGTTTGTAAGGGAATGTGTTTTGGTGATTAACAAAGTGTTGTTTTCATCATATATTTATTACACTGAATCTTGTCAGAACAATTCTGATCCAGCACATTTATTAGATTGTATCTCTTCATGCCATTGATGCCACTGTGATAGTTTCCTATGTCTGGTTGCAATAAAATTAAAAACAAAAATGCCCAAAGAGCAATGTATATATTTGCATAGATTGCTGGAACAGGTGTCAGATAAAATATTTCTGTGTTTTTATGTTCTGAGAATGTCTTGAATTGCAGCCTTCCGCCAGCTGATAAATTCCCTAGGTCAGGTATGGTTGAATGAGTTTTTACCTTGGTAAGTCAAAATAAAGATGTGTGAGTGGTTGTTCGGAGAACTTACAAGGTGGAGGGAATATGAAAGTTAATGGCTTTAGGAAATGCGGTGAAGGTGGGAGAGTGCATCTGCTTTCAAAGCCTGGAACCATTCACACTTATTTAGGTTGCATCTGTGATGTGATGCAAACACAGATTTATTTCTTGATAAGAAGAAACCGAGAAAACTCCCTTTCTTTTAACAATAAGTCAGTAACTACAAGGAATATGTGTGTCCCCTTTCCTATGTGTTTTGTGTGAGTTGCATTAACACTATTGCTGCTAATAAATACTGTAACCCTGTAGAATGTCCTGCTATGATTTAACAATATTTTAAGGGAGATTTTTCAGAAGCACAGCAGGCATTCAGGTGCCTAATGCTCTTTGAAAGACAGCAGAAAAAGTAGTAATTTTTGCGCCACATGATCCCAGACCAAAAAAGCTTATGGTGGTGTGCCCGTTTCTGGGTTTGCACCACTGTGCTTTGGGAGTAGCACGGTATTGCGTGAAATCAGATAATGTGAAACCAAATTCCTTCTGGCTTCAAATTAAAGGTTCATTTCCTCCTTTGAGCATTAGTGCCCCATATTGCGCTTTGTCTGCCAGGGCATCGATATGTAAGCACGTGAGACTGCTTCTTTCTAAGTTAGTAGGATAGTGTTGTAGTGGGTAAGAAGCCGCAATGAAATAAGGCTGCAGAAAGGGAAGAGAGCACGTTATTAGAGGCCAGGGGATGTTTTGTTTAATTTAGTTTAGTTTAGTTTAGTTTTGCTGTAGGCAGGAGTTGGAGCTGCTAAAAATTAAATTTCTCCCCAAATAAAGTGTTTTAAAATTTACATTTTAAATACTTTCCGAAGAATCTTTTCTGACATGCACTCTACTGTGTCCATTAATGTCAGTAAAAGCGGTTTAAAAACTCTGGTTAATATATGCATTTTTCTATCATATCCTGATCAGGCTTTTTGCTAGGCAGATTTTCTTGCCGTTTTTTGGTGCATCTGATAAATGTGTTGCACATGTTTTGTCCTTCTGAGTCTCCAGTTACTTTCAGACTGCAGGTTTATTTAGCAATTAAACAATGTCACAACATCCACTTGTTAATCAGGGTATGAGAAACCTGACAGCCATTTCCCAAGTCCTTATTAACAAAGAAACGTGAAAGGACATTGTTTTCTCTGGCATCTTAGAGCACATCCGTACTCTAAGGGCTTTATAAGAAAGGTCTCCTGGAAGAGCCCTCTAGCATAAGCTGCAGCCTAAAATGCGGCAAGAGCTTTTTGCCAATGTAGCTAGCTGACCTTTCCACTAGCAGAGGATACACCGAGTCCTTACAGAAAGCACATGGACCTGTTGGCGTAGGTATGTCAGCAGGAGGGGTGAGAAAGTCAGCGTGGGGGGGAAGGTGTTAGCTCCCTCATCTCACCTTGCTGTGCAAAAAAACATTTTCCAGTGTACACCTTTGCCTTAGCAAAGGATTGCGGTGGGACCTCTGATGCAATAAGGCACAGATGTGATTGTGCAATTTATTGAAAGCTTTCTTCCATGCCTGTGAATGCTGGTGGAAACGCTGGAGGCTCAAAGCAGACTTCTGCATGGTGGGAGGCTGCAGGAGGATGTGTCTCGGCGAGGGCATGTACACCTGCTGTAATCAAATTCAGACACCTAATGTCAGTTCTCCCAGCTATTTCATGCCATCCCTGCTGTGACACCCCTTCCCTTTCAAGTCTCAGAGTAATCCTAGGAACTGGTGCTTATTACTATTTCTCAAGCCAAAGGTTTCCTTTGAAGAGACTTTTTCTTAAAGAGTTGTGAAGACTAATGCAATCTTCAAATCCTTCTCCTGCAATCAGCTCCTTGCCAATGACCTCTCCTGCCTGTTCTTCTCAGGAAGGGCTTTGTGTCCTCCATCAGCCTTGCACAGGTTCTGCAGCACGTGGCCCGACTGAATCCCGCATCCGCTGAGTGCTGGGATTCAGCTGGGTGTTGGGTGCCTGGGGCCGTTAGCACTGAACTCAGGAAAAAGAGTAGGAATGATTTGAGAGGCGATTCAGGAGACAACGTATAGCGAAATAGGCAGCTTAAGGAGGAGTGATTCATGTAATCATGACTGATACAGGAACGAGGTAAACAGGAGTTTTAGGCAGACAGCAAATACTGTCCTGGGGTAGGTACTCATGGTATGTTATTCAGCTATTAGATGCTTATGTAGCATTTCAGATAATGTCTGCTCCTTATTAAACAAGCAAGACCTCGAGCTGGGTAGGTGTCAGTGTTTCTGTAGGATTCACACTTGTTGCCTATAGAAGAGGGTCTCTGTTTGAGTAAGGGTTGTGGCTGTATGTATCAGGACACTTTGTGTGTAGTTTTAAAAGTACAGCTACATCTATTTATTCATTCAGCCTTACAAAACTGTCATGGAAATTTATCAGCTCAGCCACAAAGACTAATCTTCCAGCTTTAGCAGGATGGAAATACTAATGACATTTTACTCGTCCATCAAAAATAATTACTCGTCCCAGCTGAGTGGGCAAGTAGAATTTGCGAGACTCGATTAAATACCTACATTTAGGAGAGTTTATATGATGTTCTTGTTGTAAAGCACTTTGTTTCTTACCAGAGCTGCATAAATTAACCACTTCAGTGCTTTCCAAGAAACTCCTATGGGTCAGAACTCAGATTCATTGGCATCTTTTGTGCTGTTAAGAGAGGCTTACGCTGAAAGCAGGTAATAGAAAATGTCTGCAGCAGCAAAGTAATTGCCACCAAATGCACTAGTGGTAAATACATAAATGATACACAATAATAAATGAAGTGACACTGTATAAAAAGGACCAGTATTTTCTGAAATCTTTTAATGACATTTTAGTGCTCACTTAGCCAATTAGGAGCCACACATCGAACTGAGACCCACTGAAGCAAAGCCCAGCACTGAGGACCGGTGTGGAGCCAGTCCAGAGATGCTTGTGAAGAGACTAATTTCATGGAGAAACTGGGCTTCTCGCATCTTGCTGCTGTGCCTGAGGTGTGCGTGTCCTGGTCATCCCCCCGCTCCTCCAGAGGAGAGCCTTGGGGAAGACGGTGATGGTCCCTTTGCTTTCTTCTCTCACGTTGCATGTTCCTTGGGGAGAGTTGAAGCAGCACTGCACTGTCCTGAGCGCTGCAGTGATGAGATGCAGCTGGATTTTAGAGCACCTCTACCTTAACAGTGTGATCTTATCATTATCAGGGTTGTGACGAGAGAAGTCCCTGGATTACAAAAAGCCCGTGTTTCTGATGAATAAAGCACAAGTTTATCCACATGCCATGAGCCTTCCTTATAGCTACTGTGAGTCAGCTAGTGATGTTTCTGAGAAACAGGGGACCAGTGGTCAGCACCTGCAGGGACACTGCATCAGACTTGTTTGTGCCTGCCTTTTTGAGGCAGAAAGATTCCTTGAGCTGCTTCCTAGAACCTTCCACATACCTTAGCAGCTAAAAGATTTCTTCCAAGTAGCTGGTTTCCACTGCTGCAAAGCCAAATGTTCTCCAGGTAGGTAGTTCTGGATCTAATTTCTGACACAGAGGACATTAGTTCAGGATTTATGTAATGAAGTCCTGGATGTAGGATAAATTGAATAGCTCCATTTGTTCTGACATAAATCAGAAAGCACCTGCAGTCTGAGTGACTGTCCCTTAAATGTCACAGGGACATGGGTCATTGTGGAAATATTACAGGTTTGAGTCACACACTTAAATAGAAACATGAAAATCGAAATCAAAGAGAGCTGTCAACTCATCGAGCTCGTCACCTCACTTGTACTGAATATGCCCTAGGACCCATCCGGAGCAGTGTCTGTTGGCTAGAATGATACTCCACCATCAAATCAGTTCAGTGCAAATCTTGAAAGATACCAGCTAAATATAAATGTAAAAGGCTCTGATGACATAAATGCATTCAAAAATACTTTTTTTTAAGTATGCCTGGCTAGGGCATTGCATGGAATATTTCTGAAGAGCCTAAGAAAATAAAAAGACCATTAACAAAAAAGACCATGACAGGAAGATTTCAGTGTGTGTTCTGGCATGTTTTATAGCCAATACTGAGACAGTATGCAAAAAAAGAACAAATAATAAAACATTTTCTTCTTAATAACCAAAAAAGCTTCCGTCTATATTAAAACCTATAGACCACCCACCAGTTAATTAAGCCTACAGCACCATAATGACCATTCAGCAGCATTAAGCACTCAGAATTAGGTGACAAATTTGCTCAGCCAGCCAGTGGCATTAAATAACCATACATACATAACCTCAACTAGTCAATAAATCAAAGCTACACAAAGTCATTACTCCCTCGCATGTCTTGTCTTCTCTGAGATTTCTGCTTCCTTTCCAACAATTGTGCACATTAAAGGCTTTTCCAGGGTGCCTGTTGGAAGGGCGTCCAGTTGAGATGGACAAGGAGAAGGAACAAGTGCCAAGCCTCAAAGGAACGGTCTGCTCAGGACTCCTTCCTGCAAGAAGGGGCTTACAGCTCAAATGCCTCTCCTTTGTGCGAATGAACAGAGGTACTCCTGGAGGCTAGGCAACTACTAGTTAAATCTGTTATGAGTAGATTAGTCCTTGTGCTCAATTTCAGCATTTTTACAGACAGTTGGTCAATGCACTTAGTTTCTCGGTGCCGTTAAAGAGTAAATAATATCAGTTCCTTCCATCACAGAGAGAATAAATATGTTGCAAACGGTGAGACAGTCAAATACCAGAGAACTGGAGCCAAATAACTGCCTTAAATTATAGGACATACTAGATCTTGACCTGTGTGTTAGAGTCAACCCTGTGGCTCCTGTCCACAGGGACCCTCAGCTCATCTGTCATGTTCTCCATGAAATGCTCGATGTTCATTGCATCACCCATGAGCAGGTACAAGGTGAAGCCTCCTGGAGAGTGCATCACGTTGAGCTCATCTTACAGTTGCATGGTTTTCTATGTCTGAAAGTCTAGAAGTTGCCTTGTGTTGTTGTCACAGGTTATATAATGTAAAATTCTTGTTTGAGCATGGTTGGTTCATCCCATCCCATTGGCAGTGAAGTTCCCACCATGGAAAATTAGGTTACTGGTCAGATAGCTGGGAGACAAGCTGTGCCCTGAAGGATTGTCCTTACCACCAGGTTTTTCATTCTCCTTAAACCAGACACTTACTCCTAAGCCTTCCCTTGAGCAGCTGTCACTGAAGTTGTATGTCAATATGTAAGTGGGGGGGACAACATATTAGAATTTTCTCAGAAAAAAAAATGTCTAAAAATTTCCAAATAGCTCTGTTGGAACTGTGAAATAAACTTCTACAGCTTCTACTGCTTTCTGCGTGACTCTAAGATGGTAAGAAATACAAAGAGCTCAGTTTTAAAGCTTACATCTCAAAATGAAAGCAATAAAAAAATAGAGAGAGGATAGAAATGCAGGTAGAGACCAAGTCAGTGGGCAAGATGAAAGAGCTGTAAAAAACAGACAGAAAATTATCTGTCTGTAGCAGGCAGGAAAACTAACATAAAGTGTAGAAATATTTAGAGATGAACTTTTTAAGAATATTGATCCATATTATTCATGCTTTCCAAAAAAGTGGTGGGAAAAAGAAGAGTCCCCTCCTTGTGAAATGCACTATTCAAAGGGACAAATATAGGACTGAAGAAAAGTGCTTGCTGTGTATATGGTTGTGTTTCCTGTATTATGGAAACGAGTCTCAAATTATTTTATTCCCCTTACAATTGTCAGCTTGTAGTCGTGGTGTCTTTTGGTTTAGAGAAACATGTCATTTCATGAAGAAGAAACCAAGTGCAAGATCAGGTACCTGTAGAACCAAAGACTCCAGAAAGCCAGATTTTATGATTCCTATAAACTCTGTACAGCAGTTCCTGCAAATTAGACAAAATGTAGCAGTTCAAGATTGCCAGTTTATCAGGTCAATGGAAAAGTGCGTCATTCACCCAAGCTCCATCCAGCGCCAGCTGGATTTGAGTCTGTGGCAAATCTATTTAGACAGTAGTGGTATGTGAACAAAACCCCAGCTGATCACGTTTGCAGCACAAACCCAAAATGAGTTTGTCACTCTTTTAAATTCCCACATACACTGGTGGAAAATTGCTGGAAAATGAAATGAAGAAATGGCAGAAGTAGTTTAGTTTCCTGTCAGCTACGAGGTGCGGACAGCCTTACAAGAATACGATACATAAGCAAGCTCTTGTCAGTGTAATCTGGGTAGGCACACTGGCATAAAAGAGAAGGTGCTCAAATATTAATGGTCCATGGCTGGAGTTCTGTTCCTGGGTCTCAAGGGCCTCATCACAGCAGTGGGCATCTCTGTTGGCCTTCCTACCCTTTGCTTCCCAGGTAGGTTGTTCTCAGGCTGTTCATCCTACAGCTGATCATGCATATATGAAAACAGTGGGAACCTGCCAGGCACCTGGCAAGGCATATGTGTGCGGCTGCAACGCTGGAGCTCCAGGTTTCTCATGCCGCACAGTAGCTGGTAAGTCTAATTTTGTTTAAATGTGGGCCCAGCACATTGTGGCAGTGACCTTTGCTGGGCCTCAGGGCATAGTCCAGATTCTGTTTATGGCTTAAAAATAAAAAGGAAGAGGTGAGTTAAAAATCACCTCTTTTTTTCTGTTTATTATAGGGCTAGGTGGTGCTGTTCACTTTCAAAGTGGGTCCAAGAACCTCATCTTGAGACACACTTTATATGTACAAGACTGGAGAGTTATTTGGAATCGCTGCTCTTGAATAGGCATTTCTGGAATAATTTCTATTTTAAGCAAGCCCTTGCTACTTCATAGTTTTCATTCTGCCAAGCCCAAATCTATCTTTTTTATTCTAGCCTCCTTCTAGAAGCCAGTTGCAATCGGAGAGGTTGCAGAGGATGTAGAGTCCAATGGACTAGCATTGTAAATACTCAGTGTTGGATGAGAAATTATTTAATACTATGATTTAATAATGATTTAAGCTGGAATCCAGCTCCTCTCTGTCAGATCTGTGCCCAGGTCTTGCATACTGGAGAAAAACAGGGCAGCAGAAAGTGTACGGTATGCGATTGTGCATCAGAGGATTTCTCCTGAGAAGTGCTGAGTACTTTATTATTTAATTCCAGGGGATATATTGAGAGTCAAAGATGCAAAGTCTCTCAAATGATCGGGCCCTTAATGAGGATAAGTAGCAGTAACCCCAGTGTGACACACAAACTGGAACGGTGTGTGGGGTCACGCCAGTCATATGGCAGCGAGTGACTTACATAAGGAAACCCCTGTGATTACAAACAGGTGTCACATCAGTTTTTCTATTAAATTGATCAAATGGGTTGAAATCCCCAGAGATGCTGTTATTGAGGTTCCTGCTTGGGGCTGCGTAGCCCAATTCACTGCAGTCTCAGGGGAGGGGGAGCTTTGCACAGGAAATGAACTCTGGTCGGCTGAATTTTCTTTAATAATTGCCTCAAAGTCTATTAAGTGTGCACCACATCAAAGAATTACAGGTCCCCCTCTTTTTTTTTTAACCTGTTTTTAACCTGTTACCTAGGACTATTTGCCTTGGAAAAACAAACTAATTTATTTATTCCTTGAACTGTTTCTTCCTCTACCTTTACTGCGGTCAGAGATTTATCACTGGGAGCGTAAAACCCCATGAAAGAATAGTGGTCTTAAAAGTATAGTGATACGTGCATTGGCCAAACAAGGTAATAAGCACTGAAGTCAGGCCATTATTTCTTGCAGTATTACTGATACATGGAATAAACCAGTTTTTGGTGTTCACAGGTTTTACAAACTGTTCCTTTGAGCCATTTTCAGGTTCATCTTTCATTTTGCGTAGGGCAAGGATGTTTATTGAAAACAAAGCATTTTATTTCACAGTGATGAATTATCAGTCAGTGAGTTGTTCCTGTGAACCCAGTGGATGTTTGTTATCTCTGGGAACCCTCTTTTACCTCTTCATGCTCCTCCCCCAGACTTCTCAATGAATAGGCTTCCATCTCCCTTCTTGTGAATGGAGGTCCAGGTTATGTGGTTAATTTTGCTTCTTAGTGTTCAAAACTAATGGAACCCAGGAGCAATTTTAAAGAGAGGAGATGCCCTTCCCCCTGCAAGATGCCAGTGCCCTTGACTGACCACACCAGGTTGTTTGAGAGCCTGGCTAAAAAGCAAATACCTGCCTTGAAAGCAATCCTAGGCAACAGCTTACATTAAGCGGTGGGTGGTAAATTAGGCGCTGATTCACAGCACTTCTTGGTGCTATTGCTCCGATACCAAAGGGTGGGAAGTAGCACACAAGCACAGGATTTCCTCTTGCAATCAAACACTTTCTGACGCTGGCTCTGATGGATACATGCAGGTGCAGTGAAGCACACGGATGCTTGGAGGGAGTTTTGAATTTCAATTTCTGTTTCAGGCTGGGGTTTTTGGTTGCAGTGTGGTACTTTGGGTGTGATACAGTAAAAACCACCACTACGTTAAGCGGTTGGAATGATTTCTTTGCATTTGAAGTGGCAGCATTCATCCTTTTGTATGAGGTAACACCTCAGCTTTCCGTGAATGCCTAATCCCAATTCCCTTGTAATTAAGCTGTTCCACTTCAGCCATAAATATGGTCAAAATATGGTATTTTGTAGCACTGCAGCCGTTGGACTGCAGTCCTTCTGCAGGTGTGCTGCAGTAAGCCGTGGAAATGCAGCTGCCATGAAAACGTCTGGGAGAGCAGGGCCCAAATTACTCCAGCTGCATAGCAATCAGGCTAAATTGCTGTCGGTTTGATCGAAAGGACAAATAGGTTGACAATAATACACGACCGTATTGACAGACAGCCTTTCGCAACAGCTGTATAAGCTGAATAGAAAAAAGGTAGGACAGGACTTCAGTGCATAGCCTAACAATTAGATTGCCCGTTTCTGTTTTATTTCTCCACTAAATGCTATTATACTTGACATTTATGTGTGTTCACCGCTATAATTTTAAATTGTATTATTGAAATAAAGAATGGTACGTGAAAGCCACAAATGATAGCTCATTTAGTGCTTTCCTCGTGGCTTTGGCTCATCATGTTTTTGACTTACAACTGACTTGGCAATTGCACAAGTGGGCACACCGGAGAAAAAAAAAAATGCACATATTTTGGACCAGATTTTTAAAGGAGTTGAATCTTTGCAAGTGTATGTTCGTGGTCTGGTAGAGCAGATTCACAGATGGGGCATTTCTGTGGTCATAGGTCTTCGTGCAGCCGAGCAGACTGCTCGCAAGGTGCTGGGGGGAAACTGTGTGACATGATGGTTTTCTGGTATTTTCTAGTGTGGGCAACAAGTTACATAAGGTTCAGCTCTCAGAGGTCGGCTGTTTCAAAAGGCAACTTAGAAAGCCAGACGTGAAGGAATAACACAAGAATTTGGAAAGAGAGGAAACTGAGCTGAGGCACAGAATAACTTGCAGCAAGCAAGTCACCTAAAAGACAACAAGACAAGGTACTATAAATACATTAGGGACATGTGGAAGGCAAAAGAAAGTGAAAGGCAATTACTTAATGTGGAAAGAAAACAAAAGAAGATGGCTGAGAAAAGGCTGAAATTTTTATTGTCCTTTGTTTCATTCTTGTAAAAGAAATTTGTGACCCTATAATTAAAGCAATGAATTTTAATAAGGAGATAGGTGATCAGGTGAAAACAGGGGAGGAGAAAAGGCTACAAAATACGTAGATAAATCAAAAGGATTTAGTTCAGGAGTGTCTGACTAAAATGGCCTGTGAATACTTGGGGAGTGAACCACAAGGAGGGAAAAAGAAGCCTGAGAGAATGGTTGACCAGTCAACCTGACTCCTATGGCCCAAAGGAGAATGGATCTATCCATTAATAAGCCTGCAGAGCATAATAAGGAGATAAAAATAGACCATGTGGATTTGTCAAGTATAAATTGTGATCCCTGTAAAAGGATAAGAACTGCCAAGTGGATAAAAAGTAAGCGGTAGATGTGATATATCGTCAATTTAGTAAGGCTTTCGACACCATTCCAGATGACATTTCCCAAGCGGCGTAGAGCAAAATGCATTAGGGTACAATCATCTTGAAGTGGGTGTAGAGCTGCTTGAAAAGCAGTAATCTGTCGATGGTTTGCTGTTGAGCTGGGAGAGCATTTCACTGGAATTTACCCAGGCATCTAGCGCTGGGCCTTGTTGTTAATATTTTCAGTGATTCGGATGATGGAGGATAATCTACCCTTCTAACATTTCCTATTGATGCCAGGCTGGGATGGGTTACGGACACTTCAAAGTACAGGATTAGAATACAGATTAGAATAGATATGCTTGCCAAATAGCCTAAAATCATTAAAATGAAGTTAAATAAACACAAATACTAACTACAGGACTGAAGGAAGAGAAATCAAATGTAAATGGGGATATATAATCAATATAAAATGGGGAATGTTTCACTGGGCAGCAGCAGTGCACATAGGGACCTGCTGTTAGAGTGGATCATAAACTACATAGGCATCGTTGATGCTGTTGTAAAGATGTAAGGGAATTTCACGTGGGGATGTATTAATAGGAGTAGCATGAGCAGGATGTGGGAAACAGTTATTCTGTTATATCTACGTTTTTTGTGCTTTGAGCCACACTTCAAGAACGATATGCACAAATCCAAGAGAATCCAGGGGAAAACAAGAGGAATGACAAGTTTTAAAAAATAAAATAAAATAAAATAACCCTGTTGGAAGGCTATTTGTTTGATTTAAAATGGGAGGATTTCAAGGCATCTCCAGTGCAGAAGAGCTTCCTAGAAAATGGAGAGCAATGAGTCAGAAACAAAGTAAGAGTGAATGAACTTAATTTTCAGTAAGAAAGATTTAAGTTTATTAGAAGGAATAAACTTTATGATTCTAAGAATAATTAAGCATTGGAACAAGCTTGAAGTGGTTGGTAGCAGAAGTAGGAAATATGACCTTTTCTGATTAAGGGTATTATGCCCAAACTGGTGATGCTTTTTAATAGCACTGGAGAAACTTAGTAATTGTTTTCACTATCCACCACTCAGGAATTCTCGCAGTCATTGGGGCTGTGATGTAAGGGCAAGTCATGGACCAAAGCAGCTTCCATTTTCTGTGACTCACTCTTCACCCATCCTCAAATCTAGGGCAAGATTGCAATTCATCAGGTGCATCCTTGCAAAAAGGTCAGGTTCTTCCTTACTCTTTCCTGCTATTCCCATTCAATGTCTCAGATTTAACATGTAGCAAACCTACGGTTATTGATTCCTGATGCTCAATGATTCTTTAATGACAGATAACTAAAAAAAATCAAAACGCAATGCAACCCTATGTATTATATTGCATGTAATATTTATATATACTGCTATAACATAATACATAATATTACGCCCATCACTAAACTTGACTTGAAATAATTAATGAGGGCTGTTCGCACTGCAGGTTTCCAGATGATGATAAGCTCTGTTCAGTGCCATTTCCCTGTGAGCATTAGGGTGGATGTGCGTGAGTAGAACTGTGTGATGCCAAAGATGGTGAATGAAATCCTGGTGCCAGTGATCATAGTTCTGGCGCCTTCTATGAAGGCAAAATTGTACCAAAAGGAATAGAGAAAAGAAATGAAATGCAACCAGTTTGAAACTTAGAAATAACAGTAAGTCACAACAGCTATGCCTGAAGTCCCAAGAATAGATTCCCAATCTGAGCACCCGTGTTTGTCAAGCCTGGGGTTGCAGGGATGTACTGAGACATATACAGGTCTTTTTTCCCAGTCACTGGCAGAAGTTAACTGGCCTTCATAGTGGGACATGTGAAGGGTGTTGGAGAACGATCAGCACTTGCAGTCTTTGCCTGTTGAAATGTGTAGAGGTCACAAGCAATATTTCAGTGAGGCTAAAGATCTAACCTCGCGCTCCCACCCAGGGACAGAAGTCTTTCTTTTTTTCCCCCTATATATACAAGGAAGATATGGGGCTAAATCTAAAGAACTTTATAATATGTTTATGCTCTTAGTAGGTACTATTAATAATTATCAGGGATAAATATAATTTGCATCTTACAGGTGTCTTGCAGAGAGAGGTTTTCTGGGAAGGGTGCATCACTAGGGTGCAAATTGTTTTGGATCAAAAATATTTTGTTTGATCAGTAAATGAAAAAAAAAAATCAGTTCTGTCCTTCTTTTGGTCCTAGCTGCAGGCTACAATATTGACTAAACTTTGAGAAAGTGAGGGGGTTTAATGACATTTTAAAGAAAGAAAACTAATTCCATTTGTAGAATGTCCCTTTTTTAACATTCTTGTTTATGAGAAAAGAAATGCATAATGCAACATAGATCTTTGCATGGTGCAAATTCTGTTTGAAATCTAAATACATTCCAGTTCAGAAATTGTATGCTGTTCTGAAAAGTTAAATATGAGCTTGAAAATGTGGAAATAAATTAGGTCTTTTCATTCTCTCACTAGTAAACTTTAACAAATAAAATTTAATGTCCTTGAAGGACAAATGATTCAGAGCACTGAAAGCAGAAAGCCTCTATGGATTTGGGTCACGCACTCAATCATTTCTTCTAAACTTAAGCATAGCTATGAGAAACACCCTTAGTTCTTTATACATTAAAGCCTGGATATGAACTCCATACTTTTGTCACAATTTGATATTGAGATATAAATCACTAAACAGAAATCTCCATAAAGCCTCATTATAGAAGGGGCTTCTGTTAGTATCATTGATTGATTTGCTGATTTACTGCATGCTCATCAGTGATCAGATGAAGTTCTCAGCCTGCTAAATATATTCCACATGCATCATGTGAAGTTGATATTTATGAAATCAAATACAATGAAACTCAATTGTGCCTTTCCCAAACGTAGTTTGAGCTTGGTACATCATGAAATTGTAACATGCATTTGTAATCATATGCCCAGTTAAGGAAATTACTTATTTCTGAAAATAGGCTTTCGTTCTGCTGAAATCCACACTGTTTAAGCTTATGCTTAATTCTGTTAAGCTTGTGCTTTAATTGGCCTGAATGCTAGCCATGGTTTAATATTTATGTTTTGGTATCTAAAAGAAAGATGCTTGATTGTGTTCAGTGCACACAGTTAAGCTTTTGGATTCCTATTTCTGAAAAAAAAACCCAAACCCCAAAACTTTTCATTTTGATGCTCGTTTTATTATTATTATTGTCCTGGTTTTGGCTGGGATAGAGTTAATTTTCTTCCTGGTAGCTGGTATAGTGCTGTGGTTTGGATTTAGGATGAGAAGAACGTTGCTAACGCACTGATGTTTTAGTTGTTGCTAAGTGGTGCTTTCGCTAGTCAAGGACTTTTCAGCTTCCCATGCTCTGCCAGGCGCACAAGAAGCTGGGAGGGGGCACAGCCAGGACAGCTGATCCAAACTGGCCAAAGGGATATTCCATACCATATAACATCATGCTCAGTATATAAACTGGGGGGAGTTGGCCAGGGGGCAGTGACTGCTGGTCAGGGACTGGCTGGGCATCAGTTGGCGTGTGATGAGCAATTGCATTGTGCATCACTTATTTTGTATATTCTCTTATCATTATTATTATTATTATTATTTTCCCTTCCTTTTCTGTTCTATTAAACTGTCTTTATCTCAATCCATTAGTTTTCCCTTTTTTTTTTTTTTTTTTAATTTTCTCCCCCACCCCACTTTAGGGGGGGGAAGTGAGAGAGCAGCTGTGTGGTGTTTGGCTGCCTGCTGGGTTAAACTACAACAGTCCTTTTTGGCGCCCAACATGGCATCACTTTTTTTTTTTTTTTTAATTTTTATTTTTATTATACAACTTTTGAGCCTGACAGATATTTAAACACAAAGTCTGCTTGACACATAAGCACATATGTGTCTGAAGTATCCAAAATTGACTCCAAGATACAGAGGTCGCAATCTCCTTTGGTTGAACAAGTAATAAAGAACATTATTTCATGGCTTCTTCACAGAGGAAGTGATTCCTATTCTATTATATTTTCTTCATTCAAGGGCATGCTCAGATTAAAGAAGGATTTTAGAAGGTTTTTCAGTGCTATTGATCAAAATAAATGCAGGCGTTAGCATTTCTTCCTCACCTGCAACTAGTCAGAAGAATACACCCATCAAATTGGAAGCACTTTGGTCACAGCGATGTATTTATTTCCACTCAGGTTTGACTGTCATACCTCATATCTTCCAGCAGAAACAAAGTGGAGAGAGCTTAAGAAAAGGTAAAGGAGGAAAAGTGTTTTCTTGGTTCAGACTTGGAAGTCCTTACTTCCAACACAAAATTCTTATCGTGGTTTGGACAAGATGAGTAGTTTGTGCCTCCTCTAAAATAGGAAGGGATTTCTTTTTTTCTGTTTGTAATCTCTTTTGTCACTTAAGGTTTGTCACTCTTGTTGTAGAAGACGTTCTTAGACCGTTTTTGTATAACACTTAATGGTCAAGGTACAGAAGTTGTTGCAGCACTAATATAAACGCATAGATCTGACTTTTGATGTTTGCATTCAGAGTATAAGCTCAATAAAAGATCGAAAGTAACTAAAAACAGATTATGGCAGATACTTAATTTGGAGAGCCATACTTCATGCCTCATAGTTTAGTGATGAGGAAATATTTTTCTGAAAAATTTTAGTGTAGTCTTATTCCAGCAAGAATAAAGAATTCCTTCTGGAAGAAGAAAACAACTGGGAAAACCACAACAAACCACAGCAGGTTCCACTTCAGAGAAGCAGGCATTCAGAAAAGCTTCTAAAACTCATACGGCAGGCACTTATGTGGGTAAAATGTGATCGAAACACTCATCTTCATGCACTACACACCTATCAGTTCAGTTAGCCTCCCTCTCTCTGATGAAATAATTACATTGAGAGCAGGATGATGTGCCGTTTTAAGCCTGCCATTGCTGATAGCTTATTATTTTGTCTACTTCAACTTAAAAAGGTGCAAAGAATGTGAAACCAGAATGCACAAACCTCTGGTCCCACCGGCAGAAAGTCTGGCTTACCAGATTTCCTCTAACAGCATGACTGGAATATCTGAAGAGGAAGAACGAGCATGTCTCGGAAGCAAAAACAACTGATTTCGCCCTGTGCAGACAGCTCATTTGAAGCATGGAGTGCTTTTTTCTGTATGTGCCAAAGGAACCTGGGCTGTCCCTGGACAGCTGCTCGGAGGAGGATCTGACCCCTCTTGCTCCATACCTGGTCTTCTGACAGCTTTGCTGAATACTCGACTTTTCAACGTTTGTATCTGCTTCACCTGGGCAGCCCCACTGTCTTAGAGCATGACATACAGAGCTCTGCAGTACACCCTTTGCACTGCACAGGCAAAGTTCAATTGTCTGAAGTTGGCTTGTCTACCAGACTGGATTTACTCCATTTGGATTAGCTGGCCCTTTCTGTTAGACTTGTTTGTCCTTAAAACCGTAAATCCATTTTAAAAAGTAAGTTTCATGAGAGCACTCTGTATCTTTCAACATAATTATACTGTCTGTTCCAAGAATTGTGGTGAGACAAATTCACTCTTGTGTCTTCTGTTAAGATGTTTATAATCCATATTACGTTGTTGGTCAATACATTTTCCACTTTGTGACTTCCGAAGCCCTGAAGATACTTGATCATATTCAAAACAACATCAAAGTTGGCCATTTACCTGGATGAACTCTTCCTTATTTGGAGATTTTAATTATATTCCAACTCTAATATAGTGCCCATCATTTGTAATGTCTTTGAATGTGTTAAGTGATGGTCAGCATCAGTCTCTATGGGAGGAGAATGAGATAAACTTTACGGCATTTCTGGCAGTTGCATGCTAAAGAAGAGCAATGGGTCTTAAATTCAGATGGGAACAGTGGGAGGTTTTTTCCTTCCTTCCCTCTTCCTTTGGTAATGAACATGTCCCTTATGCCACAGGACACAAGTGGGAACTGCACTGAGAAAGTCTATCTTCAGTGAAGGGGATATTTAAAAACCAAAACCTTCAGTCCCAGTTCTGTGGAAATGCTCTGAGCGAGCTCATCAAAGCAGCTGGCAGCTAGATAAAGGCGTCTCAGACTATACAACCCTTTAGTTTTTCTTCTGTGGTTTATACATGTCAGATCTTGTTTCTTTGATGATTTTCTTCTAGTTCTCTCCATCTCTGGTAGTAACAGCTGAGAAGGATGAAATCTGCAATTTGTTCATGGTCAAGCATGGTACTTAGGCAGTGGTAGTTTAATTAGAATTAGAAAAGACAATAACACCATTGTGCCTTGGGTTGTATTATTATAGAGCATTAAAGTCCCAGTAAATGGCATGTCCTTTGGTTAAATGCAGATGTTTCCAGAACAGGAAGATCTTGGCTGCCAGAGCCATTAGTCCATGGGCATGCTAACTTAATAAAGCAGTCAAAGTCATTATTTACCTATATATATTCCCAACATACAGCCTCTAAATTACCTTCAACTAAAAAACCGATGTTATTTTTTCAGTTTTTAACAAAGACCCCACCGGGCTTGGTTCTGTACAAACACAGAGCAGACAGATGGTCCCTCCCGGGAGAGTTGGACTCTGAGACCTTGCATTTCTCCTGGTGACTTTCTGTGTTTTCTCTGATTTGGACATAAGCACTGGCAGGCCCGAAAACCTTGTTAGCTCCTCCTTCCCCCAACTTCTTCCATATGTGTGCAACATTCCGCAGAGATTTGGACTTTCCCCCCGCCCCCGCCCCATTCTTTCACAACCCAGTACTACTTTATAAACTCTTTCAGAGTCTGAATGGTGCCGAATCAATGCAATCCTTCCTTGTTATTGCATCCCCTAAAAGCTCTATCAATCTGGTAACTGTCTGGTGCATTACTCCTCATCTGCAAGCAAACTGGCCTTCTGGATGGAGGTAGAAACATTCAATACGTAATCCACTATGGAAAATTACTCTTTGATGTCGAGTAAATTTTAAGATCTACAATTGTACTGCTTCACGTTAATAAAACACAGATACAGTATTAGCAGAGTTGCTATCTTTTGATGAAGCCTTGTTTTTGTCTCCAAAGAGAATAAAAGTTCATACAGCCTGGAAACATATAAAGGAAGCGACTTGCATTTTGTTGTGGAGAAGAAATTTCCTCTCTTTCCTTCCCTTTCCCTTTTTGCTTGATTTGGCCTTAAAGTTTTATGCCTTTTCAAAACTTCCCACAGCATTTTTGTTCCACTGTTCTGATCTTTCTCTCTGCCATCACCTCTCTAGAGTTGAGGAAAGAAGGATGGGTTTATGCCTTTTTGCTTTCTCTCAGATTTACTGGAAAAGAAGGAAGGAGAGGAAAAAGGGAAGACAGAAGAAACGGGATGATTAGGGAAGAGAGTGGGAAAAAAGAAAACTTCCTATTTCACTATGATTTTTTAAAGATTTTATTTTTTCTCTGAAAAATTAACACACAATATCTTTTTTCTTAAAAACTCTATTGTTTTTTTCCTTTAATTTTTCTTTATATTTTTCTTTTTATCTGTTAAGATGTTCCAAGATTAGTCTAATATGTCTCTTTCCAGCCAACACCACTGGGGATCCCTACTCACTCTTACTGGGGTGTAGAGTACTAAACTGCAGAAGGTACTTTCCATACTCATGTATGTGTGTCTAAATTAAATGCAGATTGTCATTTCATCAGGACAGGAGCTGCATCATTTGCTTTCTATGTTTGTACTGCACCCAACATGGTGGGACTCGTTAAAGCCAGGATCATGCCCGTCAGGCTTTTTGTTTGTCGGCTTGTTGCTCTTATCTTCTGTATCTCCTCGATCTTTTCC